>NC_080475.1:20985417-21285417 GCF_030265055.1 Doryrhamphus excisus | reverse complement strand
GGAATTTGAAAGTCACCGAAATCCAGTGGGCGATATTAAAAGGCTTAATCCAAGAGCTCGCTGAGGCTGACTTCTGCTGTGTGGGCCCATCACTAGCATCCCTGACGCGGGTTAAAGAGGAGACAAGGAGGGATTAGGAGTGATGACGAGCAGAGGGAGCCATGTATCATTATGACAGCCTGGTTTGCCTTTTTAGGGGAATTAAACCCTGGCATGATACTCCAGTGTGTGGAGCCACCTCTCCTCTTTCCATTGTGTGCATCTTCAAGATCAATTCAACAATTCAAGCATTTTAGAGAAAACCTACAAAGGGCAGCTGACTCCTCGCTTGTCATTTAGGGGTTTCTTTGTGGACCACCGTTGTGTCTATGATTGACATTATTTATTATTTATGTCAAACTCACCCACACGTGGTCTTGAACAAGCGCATGATTGGTTTCAGATATGAAAAAGTCAACATTTTTGAGTATGATGTCATTTCTGTGTGCAGGAGGTATAAATCGTGCCGGGGCAACGGTGCCAACATTCCTGCGAACGCCAACGGTGATCCAGCCCCACCTGGACATGAAGCCCTTCCTTCAGTTCCCCATGGATACGCCCCCCCCACACAGCATGAGCCTCTTCCACAACTTCAGCACAGTAAGAATCAACGTCTACGCTGCTCAACAGGAAGTGGTGATGATGTGTCGAGTTATCTACAAATGGCATCAAGAGGCATCTTTAATATCAAACTTACTGTATATTAAGATTTTAAGCAAAATAGATGCAAAATAAATAAACATTTGCATGAATCATCAACTTCATCAACACACAGCTCATATGTATTTGAAATAATTATAAAAAATATGAATAATGAAAGAATAAAGTCTCAAGGATCACTTGCACTCATACGCATATAGCTGAATAATAAACAATACATATAGCAACTTTAAACCACACCTCTTCCGGTTTATGCCCCGCCCACTAGTTGATACCGTTCAATAATGAACAATTCAATATGGCAATAGTTGTGTACATGACCAAAGTACTAGTAATACTGCTAATAGCACCTGCTAGCGTTCATTAGAAAACACTTCCTGTATTAGCATTTGGTGATGCTAATGCTAATGGTTTATGTTATTTGAACATGCATCAAATTCCAGTGGAATACATCACATATTCCACATAATCCACATAATCACAGTTCCACGTGTTCTAAAGGAGTAGGAAGAAGAAGAAGAAAATAGAATATGAACACTGTATGTGTTTTATATGGATGAAAAAGAAACATTAATTTCAAACTACCTGGTATGTATCTGTTATTATCCATATTGCACACTCACTGTTATAGCAGCCATAACAATAAGAAACATCCTTATTATTTTAGCCAGAAGTGACTTATTGTGATGGTCTCCTTTCATAATTCATCTCATTCAATTTGAAGTCTTAATTAGACCAAAATCACATTGAGAGGAATGGCTTCTCTTAAGTCCCATCTATAAATACAGCTATATATCCAGCTATATATACATCTTAATATACATCTTTATATCCAGCTTTAATGGAACTATAATGTCATTAGCGGTCCCTTCCACCGGGGTTCTGGACAGTGGTGAGCCTCCATTACTTGTTGGTCCCGATATGGACGACACAGGCATTTAGCTATCTGAAACATCTGATCAGGCCAATCCCAACATGGACGAACATCTTAGCTGAATCATTGAAATATCTGGTATGGAGGAATAACTTCATAGAGAAGATGAGTCTTGGTTGTTCTTTGTCAAAGTGTGATGATGACATATGATGACTAAAGGATGGAAATAGAACATAGGCGTGTGCTATACATGATACGCTAATGATACAGCGTTTTAAATTGTGTAAACATTCCATGCCATAAAAGCAGCCTTGAAGTTGAAGATGCCCGTCCAGGCCATAGATCATCTTGACCAGGTGGTGAAAACATCTCTCTAAGCAGGAGCTAAAGATCTACACATGCAAACCAGCAGGTGGCACCAAACCACTTCTCTCAAAGCAAGCCGGAGCTTTTCTTCCCGTCCTTGACACACACACGTGTCAGACAACCCGGCTTGATTCAAGTGGCTGAGGGTGATTTGATATGGTTTCATACATATACATATTTCATACATATTCTTTTAGTTTTCATCTTCATATGACATGTTAGAGATGTTAGAGTTTTATTGCTGGCATTTGATTGGCCGCCGAGAGAAAGCCATGAGTGCACCCAGAGAGACCAAGTATTCCTGTGAAGGAGGGGAGAGGAAAAGGAGAAGGGGAGGAGACACCGGAGAGAGATTGAGGGACAGACGCTATGAGAAGCAGGAGGGCACGGTGAAGGAAAGCCGAGAGGAAGGAACCTCGGAGGGAGTGTTGACATTTGTCAGGCGGTGTGGAGAGAAACCATCCCAACATCTCATTGTTGATGGCCATGCATCACTAGCGACTGGTCCTATTTTTAGGGCTTTACGTTTCTATCCATCCTTGACAAGAGACGGGGAGGGGGGGGGGGGGGGGTTGAATGAGAGCGTCTCACCCACGCTGAGACAAAAACGCACAACTCTGTCAGCAACAACACACACACACGAGGAACCATGCAGCTCCAAGCTCCCACAGACCCCGAGGAGAACAAGGTGAGTAGACGCCTCCTTGGGAATGATTGGAGCTTTTCTTGCCGTTGTTCTCGCTACTGTCTTCATCTGGCATCAACACAGCTAGTTCTTCCCAGCTAGTTCTTCCCAGTTAGTGCTTCCCAGTTAGTTCTTCCCAGCTAGTTCTACCCAGCTAGTTCTTCCAAGTTAGTTCTACCCAGCTAGTTCTTCTAAGTTAGTTCTTCCCAGCTAGTTCTACCCAGCTAGTTCTACCCAGTTAGTGCTTCCCAGCTAGTTCTTCCCAGTTAGTGCTTCCCAGCTAGTTCTTCCCAGTTAGTTCTACCCAGCTAGTTCTTCCCAGTTAGTTCTACCCAGCTAGTTCTTCCCAGTTAGTGCTTCCCAGCTAGTTCTTCCCAGTTAGTGCTTCCCAGCTAGTTCTTCCCAGTTAGTTCTTCCCAGCTAGTTCTACCCAGTTAGTGCTTCCCAGTTAGAGCTTCCCAGCTAGTTCTACCCAGCTAGTTCTTCCCAGCTAGTTCTACCCAGCTAGTTCTTCCCAGCTAGTGCTTCCCAGTTAGTTCTACCCAGTTAATTCTTCCCAGCTAGTTCTTCCCAGTTAGTGCTTCCCAGTTAGTGCTTCCCAGCTAGTTCTTCCCAGCTAGTTCTTCCCAGCTAGTTCTTCCCAGTTAGTTCTTCCCAGCTAGTTCTTCCCAGTTAGTGCTTCCCAGTTAGTGCTTCCCAGCTAGTTCTTCCCAGCTAGTTCTTCCCAGTTAGTGCTTCCCAGCTAGTTCTTCCCAGCTAGTTCTTCCCAGTTAGTTCTTCCCAGCTAGTTCTTCCCAGTTAGTTCTTCCCAGCTAGTGCTTCCCAGCTAGTTCTACCCAGCTAGTTCTTCCAAGTTAGTTCTTCCAAGTTAGTTCTTCCCAGCTAGTTCTACCCAGTTAGTGCTTCCCAGCTAGTTCTTCCCAGTTAGTGCTTCCCAGCTAGTTCTTCCCAGCTAGTGCTTCCCAGCTAGTTCTTCCCAGTTAGTTCTTCCCAGCTAGTTCTTCCCAGTTAGTGCTTCCCAGCTAGTTCTTCCCAGCTAGTGCTTCCCAGTTCGTGCTTCCCAGCTAGTTCTTCCCAGTTAGTGCTTCCCAGTTAGTTCTTCCCAGTTAGTTCTTCCCAGCTAGTGCTTCCCAGTTTGCTTCATGTTGTCTTCAGTGTCAGTGCCAGAGCCTTTCCCAAGGGAGCATTCCTCCTTGCTCAAGTTCAACACCATCAAAACAACGTGCTGTCTAGAACACTGCGGGGGGGTGAGGGGGGGGGGGGTCGTTGGTAAAGAGAGACAGAAAAGGAACAGGAAATGACATAGTCCGTTTTGGCGCCTGAAAAAGGCTTCACCAAAGAGTAGACGATGCCTTTGTGTCCTGGTGGTTTGGTACCCTGGTTTGGTACCCTCACAGGTGGTGCTACCTGACACCATTGTTGACATGCCTTCATGCTTCCTTGGTTCCTGGATGATTCCAGTCTTGGGGCGGTATTCCACACCTGGGGTCCCAGGAGTCTCCACAAGTCAACTTGTTTGTGTCGGTCACTCGAGCATGAACATCACGCCCAGACCGATCCCGCTAGTGCTCGCTTGGGTTGAGGTCAGGACTTTTGGCAGGCCACTCTGTTCTTTCGACTCCCAAATTCCGGAGGCGGTCTCAGCTAAACACCCCCCTGTGGGGGCCAACGTTGACACTTTGGAGTTCAGTCCCAGACTGTAGAGATATAGACAAGGCTCATTTTGGCTGCACGGTGCCTTACTGGTTAGCATGTTGGCCACACAGTCAGGAGATCTGGAAGGTCTGGGTTTGAATCTCCATTGGGTATCTTTGTGTGGGTTGTGTTTGTTTAAGGGCTGGCTTCCTCCTGTCACGTTGCCACCCCAGGAGGCAGAGAGCAGGACCAGAATGAAGATAAAATATTTCCTTTAATGAGAAGTTATTGATAAGTAGAAAGACAGAAATGATAGACAATGATAGAACCAACAACGGGAGAAGGTCTCACCTGAACTAAATAGGGAACAGAGAATTAGAGGCAGGTGCGTGAAGCAAGTAAAGGTGGGAATGGGGGTCTTCCATAAAGCGGACTACTACAGGTTTTACGAATACTATATGTCAAATTACCACAATAGATGGGGGCTTTTAAACATCAGGGATTCTAGATCTTAAGTCCTTCCTGAACCCATTTTCATCTGGCCAAGCGTGCAGGAGTGTTTGGTTTATTTGGTGTGTGAGCCCCCCCCCACACCCCCTTCACGTCCCCCCCACCCAGAAAGACCTTTTGGCAGCTGCACTGTGTTTTTAACAGCTGAATCCACTGGACGAATCGTAGCTGACCTCCACCCAGGGAACTGGACTGAAGCCCATAATTCATGTGCACAGTTACCTCAGCTCTTGTTAAACGCTCTCCAGAGAGGCCATGGCGGGGTCGCAGCCTGCCTGATTGGCTATGTAACGCACACCTGCACGCTGCACGAAATGCTGGATGGATCATCCCACAGCAGGGTGCTTCTGTGTAGAATACATGGGAGGCTACGCATGTTCTTGGACATGTTCTTGGACATGTTCTTTGACACTCTCTTTGACATGTTCTTGGACATGTTCTAGGACATGTTCTTGGACATGCTCTTTGACACTCTCTTTGACATGTTCTTGGACATGTTCTAGGACATGTTCTTGGACATGCTCTTTGACACTCTCTTTGACATGTTCTTTGACATGCTCTTGGACATGCTCTTTGACATGTTCTTTGACATGTTCTTGGACATGTTCTTTGACATGTTCTTTGACATGTTCTTGGACATGTTCTTGGACATGTTCTTTGACATGTCCAAGGACATGTTCTTTGACATGTTCTTTGACATGTTCTTTGACATGTTCTTGGACATGTTCTTTGACATGTCCTTGGACATGCTCTTTGACATGTTCTTTGACATGCTCTTTGACATGTTCTTTGACATGTTCTTGGACATGTTCTTTGACGTGTTCTTTGACGTGTTCTTGGACGTGTTTTTGGGCATGTTCTTGGACATGTTCTTTGACATGTTCTTGGACATGTTCTTTGACATGTTCTTTGACATGTTCTTGGACATGTTCTTGGACATGCTCTTTGTCATGTTCTTGGACATGTTCTTGGACATGTTCTTTGACATGTTCTTGAACATGTTCTTGGACATGTTCTTGGACATGTTCTTGGACATGTTCTTGGACATGTTCTTGGACATGTCCTTGGACATGTTCTTTGACATGTCCTTGGACATGTTCTTGGGCATGTTCTTGGACATGTTCTTGGACATGTTCTTTGACATGTTCTTTGACATGTTCTTGGACATGTTCTTGGACATGTCCTTGGACATGTTCTTGGACATGTTCTTTGACATGTTCTTGGACATGTTCTTGGACATGTTCTTTGACATGTTCTTGGACATGTTCTTGGACATGTTCTTTGACATGTTCTTTGACATGTCCATGCAGTTGATGTGACTATACCAGCCCCCCCCCCCATCACATGTGCACTTCATTCCATTTGTGAAGAAAGCAATATGCTTAGTGGTGTGTAATGGGAACCAGCCACATCAGATAAGAATGTATGACGTATACATGCCAAGACTGGCTCTCATTCTTTGGTCTTGGCTCCCTTTGCCTTTCAGTCTCGGCATCCATGCATCCTGATGCACGTTTCTTGCTGTCGCCTATCTTGGCATTTCTTCTCTTCTACCTTGGTTTTGTTAAAGTCAATGTTTGCTTCTGCAGTATGAGACAAATTCTCCTTTCTATCAGTCTTGCAGCGTCACTGGCGTCCATGTTCAGGGATATTTTTGTAATAGATGACTGTGGCTGTGGCTGTGGGCGTGGGCGTGGATGGCTCCAGGGAAAGTTTGGTGTCAGGCCAAATTGAGTAATTCTTTGTCTGTGAACCACACCAAAGCATCAGGTTTGCATCACATTTGGAAAGTCCTCTGGAACATTCTTTCAATTTTAAAACACCCAAGTTCATTTTTTTCCTCAGACCAGGACTTTGGTTTTCCTCCTTCTAACCCAAACACTGCCACATCATGTGACAGTCTTAGCGCCTGCTTCAGCTGCGAGACCTGGTGGACTGGTGGACTGGTGGACAGCCACAGCAGCTGCTGACTCCAGACTAACACCCAAGTTATTAGAAAGCATGACTCCATAAATGCAGCTAATAATGAAACGGAATCGAGTACAACAAGGCGTCCAATGACACGTTAGCGCTACCCAACCTGAGGGGTAAAATGTATCTGAGGTGCTAACAGCATGCTGCTGATGAATGGACAAGCTGGAACACCAACACTATGGAAGCGAGACCACGTGCACCATGCCATCAACACCAATGATCACGTTGCATGACACACTGATGCCCACATATTGTAGATGGAGTACATATGTACATACGTACTGCATACTGTATATCTGCGGTACTTTACAGATAAAATACCCTGAATTGATTGACATACTGTAGTCAGAGGAATTCCTTGAATGTTTTATTTGCAGGGGTGCTCAGAGGAAGTGACAGCTGGTCCTCATATGTACCCATCTCATGTACTAATACACAATACTCGAATGGATATTCTCTTTGCATTTCATTCACATATGGATTACTTTTCTCCTCCCTTTCCCATCATTCCCTGGGGCAGATGGACCCGGTGCAGAAGGCTGTGATCAACCACACCTTTGGAGTTCCACTGGTCAAGACCAAGCGGCCGGTCATTTCCTGTAACGTCTGTCAGATCCGTTTCAACTCCGAGGTACTAAACACACGAAACACCCCCATTTTCTTTTTTCTTTGGGGCAGATAGTATTGTTGATCTAAATGCCCTTACATGCTAACCCCCCCATTCCAATGACCGTCTTGTGCTCTGTGAGTGGATATGGACACAGAGAGGGTGCGGTACACACGTCAGGGTTGTTTTGGCACTCATGACACCCTTGGAATTTCATTTGTTTTCAAGTAGTGGAGCCTCACATCAGCAGCAATAAAGAATGTGGAACAAAACTGCAAGATGTGGGGGGGGGGGGGGTCACGGATGAGTAACAAGTTGTTTACACATGATTTTTCTGGTGCAACAACACTGACAAAGCGTTATTAAAAACCTCAACATTAGGGCTGAGCCAGCATACCGCTATCTGGATCTGGATCTGGATCTGGATCTGGATCTGGATCTGGATCTGGATCTGTCGTAATCAACCAATCAATCAATCAACCGCAGTTAGACGTACCGTGAGATGACAATACCCAATGTTTTGTGTGCAGTCAGGTCCATTTTGGTGTATAATTCCATTGAAATATGCAGTTTTCACCACATGAAGAGGGGACCTGTGCTAAATATACGTACTTGGTCTGCAATCATGGCTTCCATGTGGTGAAGCAGCTACAAGGCGGTCATTTCCATCCTGTGCTTTTACACTTCTCTGCTTAGATCTTCCTATTGGACTGTTTACTTTATCCCAGGATGTTTATGTGATTTAAAACATTTTCTTTTGTGAGGATTTACTATCCACATCGGCTATGTACACAATGTACAGTACGAGGACAGCCGGCTGACGCCTATGATGAAAATAATATGCTGTTGGTTTCCCAGCAGCTTCCTCTTCCTTGGGAAGATTTTTTTTTAGACGTTTTTGGAATTTTGGAATGCGCCTGTGGTAACGTCGATCCATTCCAGAACTTGTGTGAGGTCAAAGTTCACAGATGTTAGATCTGAGAGGCGGCCTGGTGGCTCACAACCTCTGTAGTCCGTCCCGTTCGTGTTTGATGTGGTTGAGGTCCCTCCCAAACCCGCAAACATGCCTTTATGGGGCACATGTTGGAACTTAAACCACAAAGTTGCATCCAAAGGGCTCGAACTCCGTGGCGCAGGGTGGCGGAGCGTGGCACAGCCCACGCAGTGCTAATTTGGGCACAGCCAGTGTGGTGATTTGGTAGACCTCCCCTGGTGCGCAGTGCTGTCCCAGCTGGGCGCAGTGACAGCACCCCCCTAAATAAATGGTTTGTCCTCCCAACTCTCAACATTTTAGAAGGGAAAATTCTGCTCATTGCCTTTAAATGCAGTCCAGTCCTGCGCATCAGAGGACACCATGCGCTTCACGCCTCACACGGGTACACTGGAGTATCATCTAGTGCAGGGGTGGGCAACAAACTTTTAGACTCGCGGGCCGCATTGATATGACAAAATTTACGGGGGGGGGGGGGGGGGGGGCAGACTATATATTTTACACGTAACAGTCCACCTGGTATTATTGTATCTGTAAAATTGTCATGCAATCTGCTATTATTATTTATTATTTTATATTTATATTTAAATATTTTAAAAATAAGAAAATATTATAATAATTACAATAAAATTAAAATAATAATTATTATATTATTATTATGAAAAATATGCAAATATAACAATAATATTATATATAATTAATATAAGAATTAGCATTAATATAATAATTATAATAATAATAATAGTTCTAATAATAATTATAATAATCTAATAATAATAATAATTATTATTATTATTATTATGTGCCTGTGTCCCTTTTTTCAGGAGCACTTTGTAAACAACAGACCACATCAAATAACGAAATTGATACAACCATCAAAAGGTTGGCTCAGGCCATGATGCCAGGTTGTATGTTGAGTTTAAATTAAATACTTTGGAAAGAACGGACGGGCCGTATTCAAACACTTGGCGGGCCGCATGTGGCCCCCGGGCCGTAGTTTGCCCACCCCTGATCTAGTGGCTCAAACATGACCTGACACAAGATAATATTCCTGATAATTGGGTTTTTGAAATGATGTAATATCGGTTGATAATTCATAACACATGGAAATGTGTAAAAAACCAACAAGAATAAAACCAAATGGGATCGAGCACAGCATCTGTACGTACGCCCGGCGCACCATCGAAGCCACAGCGCTTAGCGCAAATCATTAGGCAAGGACAAGAGATGTGACCCGTGTCATTTGTATTTGTGCACATGAAAGACGGAGCGAGCGCAGAGAGAAAGCTGTAGCATGCTGAGTCCTGCACTACAAGGAGCCGCAGCCCCCCCCAACCCCCCCGACCCCCCCCCCCCCCTCGCTGTCACTTTCAGTGTCATTGTCAACAACACAAGCCTCGCTGCAGTATGTCAGCAGTGTCAAAGCTGCGTCAAACTATTGTCCGTGTATTCTACTGAGCTTGGCAGTCCAGAATATTGCTATACATTAATACATGAATTATGGCAGCATATACTCTATGGGTTTTTGTGGTACCATTGAAGGGATTGGCTGGCTGGAGAACAATGCCGAGGCATATGATGTCATCTTACAATGAAAGTACTGGTCCAAATGTGGGTCTCATAAGATGTTTCTTCATCCTTGCCGCCTTTCCCTCCGTCAGCATCTTTGACTCCCAGCCTTCCAGTCTCCGCCTCCCTATCGTTGTGCATTATTCCAGAATGGAAGTGCCTAAAAATTGCCTGCCACTACTTATCACGGACGCATTCGTCAAAGGCATGGATTAGCGTCTGACGATGACAGCCCCAGTGCATCTTGGGAAGGAGTAAAGGAGAGGTCGAGGGAGGATTTATTGGCTTTATAACCAACTGTTTTGAGGTGTTTATGAGGTGTTCAAGTGCACCGTAGGAACAATAACCTTATAATAATAATAATAGCGTATAACCATACAATAACCTTGTCTCTGCTGCATTCCTGATGTCATGGCTCCGTCTCATTGCGTCAACCACCTGAGCGACTGCAACACAATTAGCCTGATAAGGATCCTTTTCCTCCTTTCCTTCACTGCACCCTTGCTGTTCTTCCCTCTGATGTTTATTGTCCTTGTTTGTCTCCTACTTCCTTCCTTTGCTGCCAGTAGCTGCATGCTGCCATATTAGAACGTAGGTTCTAATCCTCTGCATAGTAAACACACGATGAGCTCTCGCCTTTATCCCTTTTCTAGTTATTGGTATCTTTAGGATATGCTCAGGATATAATTACATGCTCTATGCAATTTTCATATATAGAATATTGTCAGTCAAACAATTCCGGTACAGACAGATCCACAAAAAGGACTTGGGGACCCCAAGATAGCCAGTAGGACATTTAGACATTTACACTGCATGGATGGGATCGCTATCGCTAATGCTAATGCTATTGCTAATGCTAATGCTAATGCTATTGCTAATGCTAATGCTAATGCTAATGCTAATGCTATCGCTATCGCTATTGCTAATGCTATTGCTATTGCTAATGCTATTGCTAATGCTAATGCTATTGTTATTGCTAATGCTATTGCTATGCTATCGTTATTTGGTTGTGAGCAAGGTGGAGGAGATAGAGTATCTCGGGGTCTTGTTCACGAGTGAGGGAAGGTCGGAGCGTGAGGTCGTCGTAGCCATTCCAGTAATGCGGTCGTTGTACCGGACGGTTGTGGTGAAGAGCGAGCTGAGCCGGAAAGCAAAGCTCTCAATTTACCAGTCGATCTATGTTCCCACCCTCCTTTACGGTCCTCAGCTTTGGGTCATGACTGAAATGAGTTTCCTGGGTAGGGTGGCTCAACTCTAAGCCACCTAAGACATTAGAACAAGGAGCTGAGTCATTTGGGAGGGGTGGATGGATGGATGGATGGATGTATGGATGTATGGATGGATGTATGGATGTATGGATGTATGGATGGATGTATGGATGGATGTATGGATGTATGGATGGATGGATGTATGGATGGATGGATGGATGGATGGATGGATAGATGTATGGATGGATGTATGGATGGATGGATGGAAGTATGGCTGTATGGATGGATGTATGGATGTATGGATGGATGTATGGATGTATGGATGGATGGATGTATGGATGGATGTATGGATGTATGTATGGATGGATGGATAGATGTATGGATGGATGGATGGATGGATGGATGGATGTATGGATGTATGGATGGATGGATGGATGGATAGATGTATGGATGGCTGTATGGATGGATGGATGTATGGATGGATGTATGGATGGATAGATGTATGGATGGATGTATGGATGGATGGATGGATGGATAGATGGATGGATGGAAGTATGGCTGTATGGATGGATGTATGGATGTATGGATGTATGGATGGATGGATGTATGGATGTATGGATGTATGGATGTATGGATGGATGGATGGATGGAAGTATGGCTGTATGGATGGATGGATGGATGGATGGATGGATGGATGGATGTGGAACAAATTAATTGCAATAAACATCAGTCCCCCGCATCACGGACCCCCCAAAGGGTGAAACATGTGCTGAGTATGCGAACCTTGCAAAGACTGGGACGTTTTCAGCTTCCAGGAATTGTGTCCAGATTGTTGCAGCATGGGGCCATGCATTATCCTGCACTAACATCATAATGCAGGACCTGCGGGTTTTTAGTTGAAGCGTGATATGTTATTTTAGCTAGGCTCAAACTAGGTGAGGCGTTGTTGCCGGCCCAGGTCCTCGGTTGCAGTCGCCTCCCTGACTCCGAGCTCGCCCTTCACAGGTCAGGACTCGGTGTCTTTGTTCCTCCTGTTACTCTCAGGTTTCACCCTCTTCTCTCTCGTTGAAGGACACAGCAGAGCCCGACCGATACAGGATGTTTGGGGCCGATACCGATATTGAGGGCTGATAACCAAACACTGGCGAATATAGGTTTTGAATAAAAAGAGCATGAGTGCTTCTGATGGCCCTGACTGCAAACCACTGGCTTGATTTGCGTTTTAATGATTTGTTGTCAGACTCTTTGTTTTGGAATATTCAGTTTCCAAAACACTGAAAAATTCTTTGTGTCACTTTCCATTTTTGGGAGGTTCCCAGTATAGAAGCCTTTTATTCTGAGCCGGCCCTCCCACTGACCGTCAGCTGCCAAGCAGTTGATCTGTTTGGCTCAGTGGGAGAGCTTAAGAAAGCCTTTACGGCCACCCCGCCATGCCCCGCCATGCCCCGCCATGCCCCGCCATGTATCTTCTATTTATCATCATAACAGCATTCATCTTACATGGCAGCAGTCACACTTTCCACACGTCTTTCCATGCGTGGATCTGAAGGCCGCCTCCCAAGACTGCTTTACGAGGGTACAGTTGTAGAGGGGGTGGACTGACGGGAAAAAGACCTTTGGTTTAAAGTGCCAGCTTATGCTTGTCATACCAGCAAAAACCCCCAAAAAGCGAGTGGGCCCATCCACCAACGACCCCTCCACCAAAGTGATCTATCCCTCCTCTAAGCCTGTGATCAGCGCGATGGCCAAAGTGTCACTTCAATTCCCGGAGCCTTTCAGCACTTGTGGCAGCTGTCAGCCGCCCATCAAGATCCCAGGGGGGCTCTGACTGTAATCCGGCCACTTAAAAATCATCTTTATGAGTTGCCCCTTGATGCAATTTGATGTGCCCGCTGCGGCACGGGCATCGCACATCTGCTCGCTCAGCATACTTTGGAGATAGCTGGCAGCTGGTTTTAAAAGTGTGGCTGCATTTTTAATTGGGGGCTCTTAAAGCATGATGGTCGGATATGAAGCTAAGATGAACAGCTGCCAGATAGCGACGTGCAAACGTCCCGCATCAACCTGTGTCCGCTATCACGATACGCTGTGCTTCGATCACATCGCCGACATTCGCTAGACTGCTGGCGGCAGCTCAGTATAGCAACCTAACATCTCGTCGGCCATCTTGTGGCAGCCAGAGACGCACATAAAAAAGGTGATATCTTGATACCCTCCCGATGAATGATTGACTTGCAAACACATTCGGTGCTGCAATTCATCTCTAAACTTTCTATCTTTGCTGTAACGTAGGATGATATTAACTTTCTATGGAATCATCTCCACGCACATTTGACATCCCGGTTTCATCTTTTCATTATGATTTAATGTCCCTGCTGGGTGGATGTTATATTCTTGGATGGCTATCACATCACAAGTAAGCAAGGCTGGGATTGGCTACCGTCAGCTGGGCTGTTTTACATCAGAACTAACATTCATGTTTTATAACCATACTATACTATAACTATACTATAACCATACTATACTACTATACATACTATAACCATACTCTACTCTAGTCACTTCACTGCAATACTGTACATATTACCGCTATTATATATTGTCATATCCATACTGTTTATAATCTGTATAATCTACAATAGCCATATTATAGTCATTTCCATACCCTAGTCACTCCATTGCAATACTGTATATATTACTGTTATTATATATTGTCATACCCATACTGTTTATAATCTGTATAATCTACAATAGCCATATTATAGTCATTTCCATACCCTAGTCACTCCATTGCAATACTGTATATATTACTGTTATTATATATTGTCATACCCATACTGTTTATAATCTGTATAATCTACAATAGCCATATTATAGTCATTTATATCCCTGTACATATCCTCACTGTATTATAGTCATAGCCTGTATAGTTTTATTTACATAGATCTGTCCATACTAATGTACTTATAAAAAATTGCACTTCTGGTTGGATGCTAACTGCATTTTGTTGCCCTGTACAAGTGACATGAGCAATAACAATAAAGTTGAATCTAATCTAATCTAATCTAATCTAATCTAATCTAATCTGTGTTATTCTACAGAGTCAGGCAGAAGCCCATTACAAAGGAAACCGCCATGCCAGGAGAGTCAAAGGCATTGAGACCTCCAAGAGTCGCTGTCAAGATGGGGACAAGCCCTCACAGACCGTGACCCCCACCGCCTCGCCGTCTCCTCCCGGAGCCCTGGAACGTGGCGCTGAGAGCGAGCCCAGTAAACAAGGTGAGAGAGCAGATAAAAATAGGACCACCGATACTCCAATGAACGTCTCTATTCAATAAGGTCCTCCAAGTGGTTAGTGTGCAGGCCACACAGCTGGGGGACCTGGGTTCGATTCTCCGCGCTCGTTTGCATGTTCTCCGGGTACTCCGGTTTCCTCCAACATTCCAAAAACATGCAAAACACTCCAAATTGTCCATAGGTATGAATGTGGGTGGGAATGCTTGTTTATCTATATGTGCCCTGGGATTGGCTGGCCACCAGTCCAGGGTGGACCCCGCCTCTCGCCGCAAGACAGCTGGGATAGGCTCCAGCATACCCAGGACCATCGTGAGGATAAGCGGTAGAAAATGAATGGCTGGATAATTATTTCTTATATATGAGCTGTGTGAAGTTGCAAACATGGCAATAAGCATAACAAAGATGTGTCAGCCTCGTTGACTGTATTGTTAAAAAAAAAAAGCACGCCGTTCAGTATCACAGGCAGATTCCCGACTGACTTCACATCACCGGCCAAAGGACCCGACACTAGCAGACAACTTTAGATACCAACCAAAATAAAGGCAAGCTGAGGAAAACCATGTGACATCGTGACAAACGGCGTGCTGTGTTCCACTTCCTAACCGAACCTCGTGAAGCAGCGCTGCGCTTCGCCGTGGCTGCGCCGCTGCAACTCTACTCCTTGAACTGAGGCCAAGAGAATGTCACGCTGCTCACGCTGTAAAACCTGTTTACATTTAACAGATGGATCAAATACTTGAGGTTGGACTTGATTGAAACAATATATTATTTCTGGCAAAAACGTCCACATAAAGTAACATTGATGTTTAATGGTGTTGTTCAAAATAAAAGCTAAATAACATAACACAATGTGGATGATGCTTTATGTTTTCATCATTTCCAGCTTCAATATTTATCACAAAAGTCTGCCATTGTGTCATTCTTTTTTCACTCTTTTCAAAAAAGGAGGTATGGAAGAATCAGGTATGGAGGTGCACCATGGAGTGGACTGAAGGTCCAAATGTTTTGTGACCCTCAAGTGGTGAGACTGAAGTGTTGTTGGAGCAAATGAAGAATTATCATGGCAAACGAGGCGCAATCCAAGCTCTTTCTTTAGCCGCTCCTCATCCAGTTGTGTTTATTTTCTCCCAATCACTTCATCCATCAGCTCAGCTCAGCTCATCTCCTCCTGCACGCTCCTCCATGCAGGAGTTTCCATTCTCTCCCCACTTTGGGTCAAGAGCAGGCGCTGAATAGACAGGCCATGTTTCATGTTCAAGCCCTTTTACCAAGCGCTTGAACATTGACCACATATTTCCACCAAAGCGAGTAAGGTCACATGACAAACATAATGAATCACTCAAGTCTGATCAAGAACAAAATGTTGCCACATTCCGACATTCCGAAATGCTGACCTGTATTTGACTCGTTTCACCACAACGCAGCTTCAGAGCGTAACTATTCCTAGAATAGCAAGAGGCCGTCTAGGTTCCTCTCCATCTCTCAGAGGGATTTCAGATCGCCATTAGCGAGGATTCCAGCGTCGTTGGCCAAAACAAGCCGGCTATTTTTGGTATCACAAAACAGTAACATGTGAAATCATCGATGTGCCGTGACCCTGGACTTGCTCTTTTCCTACTTGGGCTGTTTGTTGCATGTGAATACACTTTTTTTCTGCATGGTTCTGTCCCACTGGGATGTGTCCATCCTGGGTTCTATTTCTATTAACATGCTCCAATGAGGCTGGTAGAACTGGACCGACTCTAAAGGTACGGGTATTATTGCAGTTGGATTGTTTTGGAGTAATCAATGTATACATATATACGACACACAGGTATCAGCACCCGCACAGGGATGTACTACGTATAAAAATATCAAACACACATGAAAATGTTCACAAAATGAAAGAAATGCCTCGGTCTCCAAAGGCAGGACCAATAGAATGGCAACAAACATCACCAGGCGGCAAACTGATAACATTCCTATTCCGATGACAAAATACGTTTCAAGTGTGATGAAGCACATGACTGAAGACCAATCAGACTTTGTCGAGGGGCCGCCCATGAACGGGGGTGCTCGCGTTGAGGGATTTAGTGTGGTGAGCAGCTGTTCATATGAAGGGAGGCAAACTTGACTTGACGCGCCCCTCCCATCTTTATCCGCTGCTGTTGGACACGCCCACTCTAATGAAGGCCCTTGTTATTGTTGCTCCCTTTGGTCCGCGCACACACACACACGCACACACACGCACACACACACACACCCAAGGTCAATGAAACAGATGACTTCCACGTGAGGGCTTGTGTTGCGTGACCATGGCATGACCATAGTCTGCAGTGTTAAGTCACACAGATTGATGCTTTCGATGCTTGTGTGAAATTCCGTTTTTCTATTTTTTACACGTATTTTATCACCATACATTGTGTGTTTTTTGTGTCAGTGAATGAAATGAAAATCCAAAAATCCTTACATTTATTGATGCAATACATCATCGCACAATTTAGCATTTGTTTGTATTTCATAAACAGATGTAGCTTAGCTAACTTTTACAACTTTTCATTGCTACCAAATCGTCAACAAACGACCATATTTGTGCTTATGCCTAAATAAGACTTGGAAGTAATTGTAATGGGAAATGTTCATGCTTCCGTGTAAGTCAACTCCAGGCGGGAGTAACAATACCCACCTGAATTATGAATGAGGATCAAGTCTCACAAGTCCAGTATTTGGTTCCAAAGTTCATAAATCATTCAATCAAGTAGTCTGCTGTATAAAACTACTGCTTGACCAGCTTGTACAAACTTTATTTATATTGCATTATACATTTTCCTTACTGGTAATTTGAGATTACTGGTAATTTGAGATTACCTAACAACACTTGAGGCATCCGGCTCAACGTGGACTCTCAACAAACCATGATAATTCTTTGGCTTCCAACTAAATGTCTGCCTTTAAAAGCCATGACTTTAGAGACAAACAGACCCCATATGATACACAACTTCAATTTCCTGGAGTGGATTAAGGGAATGCAGGCAACCCAGCTAGTAGAAAGCATCTGGACGGTGTTAACTTCCTTTCTTGACCCCCCCCAACCCCCCTTTAGTGGATGTTTCTTCTGTTTGGAGATAAGGCCGAATATTAGAAATGAAGGTCACTTGTCAGTCGTTAATTAGAGCCATGTGCTTTCTCGGGAACACTCACTGACAGATAGGATCTCATTTTAAGCAAACACAATTAGAGCAAATCCCGAGATTATCCACTGCGTAACAATCCCGACCAATGACCATGATTTCAAAAAAAGGACTTTGAGTCTTGCCGAGAAGAGTCTTGCCAAGAAGAGTCTAGCCTTGAGTTGACCTTGATGACATTCTGGCAAATCAATGTTAAACAAATGGTTGCCTTGTTCAACTTGCACCAAAATAAAGGAGTGGGGGTGCTGGCTTTAGGTCAAATGTCTGAAGGGGTGCCCCAAAATGTCTGCTGTCTCTACCATACGCTCTTACAGAAACCCCCCTTCTGAGAAAGGCTGACTGGTGTTTGCTAACTTGAACGCCAGAAGATAACGTGCCTTCATACAAAGGTGTTTTTCTGGGCCTGCAAACTAGCTACCAAACTCTGAGCAGTAGCCGCCCTTCCTTGTGTTGACAGGTCGTTAGCATAATTAGGATGTTTGGTGGAAAAGTGAAGGCTGATGTTGCAACCACAACATTGTCTTGTGACATAGAGGCTTAGGCCGGACTTCAGTGAAAAAGTGTTTAGTCGTCCATGTTTAATAAACACTCAGCACTCTGTCGACTTTTCTTGTCTTTGGTTGACTCCTTGTTGCCGATGGGTCAGAACAGTAGCAAAGTAATAACTAGCTTGGGCTCACTGTGGGCTGGATGTGGCCCATGGGCCGCAGGTTGCCCACCCCTGGTGTAGGTTGATCATAAACATATGTGTATACATGTCTACGTCTACACACGGTATTTGATCAAACAGAAAACGTAGAGAGTAGAAACCCGAGCCAAGGGATGTCTCACTTCATTCTATTTTCTTTGCACTTCCTGTCTTGCCCTGTGTGAACGTGCGTACCACGCCGTGGCGTAGCGTTAGCTCAGCCAAGAACAACAGCTGTGTGGGAACCAACCCAAGCAAAGACAAGCTGCAGATTGGCTTTCTACCTCAAACAATACTTCAATGAAATACAAACACGTTAGGAAGCCTCCATGCTACTAAATGCCATCCCCACTCAGGCCCAACATGGACTAGTCCGTTACAGCGTTTGACCAAGTTGGTCAATGCATTGTCAGTAAATCATCTGTAGACAAAAAGCGACCAGAACCGTCCCTTTAAAACCACAGTCAGACATTTTGATGTTTAATCTTGTCCTTTACTGACTTATGAATATTTAATTTAGTGTATTGTAATACTTCGTTCTCTTTGTGTCTCCCTGCAGATGAAACACCGTCACTGCTAAATGGGCCCCTGCTGGCCCCTATGAGCACCCCCCCTACCCCACCCATAGACCCCCCCGCGGCATGCCCCCTCCTGCCTACGCCCACCCCTCCCAATAGCTCCACTCCTTCCTCCTCAACGGGCTGCAACCCCCCCAACTCAGACCAACCCTCGGCCTCGGCGGCCATCGCTAGCTCGGCCGGCCCGGAGACGGAGGAGGACAAAGCAAAGAAGCTGCTTTACTGCTCCTTGTGCAAAGTGGCTGTCAACTCCTTGTCACAGCTGGAAGCTCACAACAAAGGTGGGTATTCAACCATAGACTCGTGGTACTCGGGCTGTACGTGCACAAAGGCTTGTCACCGCAACTTCATTCAGTACACACACATACAGCTGAATGGTAAGAGACAGGGTCGGGCAACCTCTGATCTATCCATCATGTCCGGTAAACCACACCCACTCCGGTTTATGCCCCGCCCACTCCAATATTATGTAGGGTTTGACTGATTGATGGTTTTATTCACTAATTTCACTTGACATTGCTTGTTTTTATGGATCGATATGGATTTTATGGATGTTGAAATGACAACAACTTGAACGTCAACCAGCTTCTGATCCATATTATTTATAATATCATATGTACATTTAAGGTTATTCATTGATCACACACCAAATGGATGTCCAAAAATGACACCAAATCATTAAGTCTGACCAATGACAACAACTGAAACTCAATGAAAACTGTGCATGTTCTAAAAATAACCGTGTGAAACAGGAAAACGAGAGCGACAGGAATGGAAGTGTGTGATACGCTGCTAAAGAGCTACGCAAAACTTTGCTGTCGACACATTGGCGAAGTTTGTATTTACAAGTTCAAGTTCCTATTTACAGAAATGCGCTTTGTCTTCTAAAACCAACCAAACCACCTTGATATCCGCTTTCTGATAAATAGCGAAGGAAGGTGAAAAGAGACACCCCAAGAGAATGAAAGCAGTCATGCACCCTTCCTCCTTCCTCCTCCTTCCTCCTCCTCCACATAGCCTGAGACCCCCCACCAACCCAACCCTCCATCATTCCGTAACCTAAACTCTGTTCAAAGGCTTTTGGGAGAGTGAAGTCTGAGCCAATGGCTTTCCTTCAAGAATAGCACGAAGGGCCGGGGGACGGGTGGAAGGGTGGAAGGTGTTGATGTCAACATGAGCGTGTAATCATCTACACCAACACACTTTGACACAAACAGTTTGTCAACAACATGCTCCAACACCACTTTGTGTTTGTAGCAACGGGATTGGTTTGATAGAAAATAGCGCTAACATGTAACCTCATCTTTGATGCATTCATCTCATGTGCTGATGTCTTTGATGCAATGCGGGTTCAGGGGTTCAGGACTGTAATGTCATTTATGTAGGCACATGTGGGACACATTTGGCCCAGTGAGTACAATGAAGTTCCTCCCTTCAACCTCCAATTGAATATCAAAAGACTGTTGAAATAATAATTACATGAGAGGGAATATTGACTTCATCTGCCGTGGCTCACCTGCTGGACAGCTGTATGATTGGCGACCTCTGGTGGAGATGTTGGAGTACTTCATGTTGTTCATTTACTTGCAAGTCGACCGAGGCCTCCAGATGACATGGAGAAAAAAAATGATGAGGTGAAGCGCCGAAGAACTGGAGTCGAACTAGGGAGAAAAAATTATTCTTCTCACAAACATTAATTTACACTCCTCGCTACGTGAGACATAACCACACACCTTGCAACCACAACAGGAAGACAAACCCCCTTTTCCTCGTGCCCACCCCTCCGGGTGGCAACCACTCCCCTATCGATCGTTCCGGGCTAATTATGTACCGGTAACCTAGCACTACAGGGTAAAGAAAAAAAACATTGCCGTACTTGCCCCCATATTGTGATTTACACCATAAATATTATTATTTTAGCTACATATTTAAATTGCTTCACCATGAAAACATACCACTGAAGGTTTTGAATGACTTAAAGAATGCTAACTCTGGTAACACCTAGCATAATAGCGCTAAGGGACTACCTCTGAAAATGCTAAATATGTTAGTATAACTATGTTAGCGTGCTGACATGCCAACTTTAGCATGCTAACACAGTGTCTGCTTAAGTTTATATTTATGAAAATCACAAAAAATGCTAGTACGCTCATGTTAGCATGCCAGAAATGCAAACATAACTCATCACCGTGTCTTTCTGAATAGAACTTTGTCTCCAGCCTTGCTGTCCATATATTTGTATTCATTTGTATTCAAACTGGGCATGATCTAGAAAGAGCCAATGGCAGCACTGTTCTGTGTATGTGCAGGTACCAAACACAAAACCATCTTGGAAGCACGAAGCGGGCTGGGCCCTATCAAGGCTTATCCACGTCTGGGCCCCAAGCTCAGTGGGGAGCAGGGATGTGGGCTGTTGGATCCAAACACTCAGGAAAGAACCTTCCACTGTGAGATCTGCAATGTGCGGGTCAATTCTGAACTACAGCTCAAACAGGTACGTGGACGAAGTCATGAATAGGTTTAAAAAATATACATCATGTGGGCAAATCATCGTATTAGCAAATGGGAGAAAGCAGGAATATGTGTGGGAATATTTGTGACTGACTCAAGCCTCTCCTCTTCCACACCAAACACATCCCAGCATGTCAGGATTGTTATTGTTGATCAAAGTCATGTGTGGATGTTGGATTTGTTTCAGCACATATCAAGTCGAAGGCACCGGGACGGCATGGCAGGCAAGCCCAATCCCCTCCTCAGCCGGCACAAGAAGCACCGGGGAGCTGATCTGACGGTAACCTTTCAAGCTTTTCACTTTCAACTTGCAAGGAAGTTGAATTGTAAACATATCAACGGATAAGCAGTCATTTTATCCTCCTTTCTCCTTTCTCTTGTGGTCCCAACCCCTTCCGCTATTTAGTCTTCTCTGACCTTCTCCAAGGATCTCACCAAAGCTTTGGGGGCAGGACTTCTGCCCAGTCCCTTAGCTGTTGCCGCGGCAATGGCCGCTGCCGCTTCCACGAACCCGCTGGCTCTCCGTGCGGCAGCTCCTGCGCCGCACCCGCACCCGCACCACCATCTACTGCAAGGACCGACTCTCAGCCATGCCATCCTGAGACCCGCCCCCGGGCCCATCCGCACCACCCACGGACCCATCCTCTTTTCCCCTTACTGACATGTCATGGCTGGGATCAGCAACCCAAAAGCACACTGTGAAGATACAAACCTGATCCACAGACGGCAACTGATCCAAACTTGGGGGGTGGGGGGGGGTGGGGTGGGGGGCTGGGGGGGACAATGTCTAGAAGTACAACTTTAAAGCTCTCGTATTTCCCTTTACCTGAAACTCTTCCTTCATTCAAAGACTAGTCAGAAGCCTGCAGATGGAACGGGCAGAGAATAGATAATCATGATCCACTGAACTCCTCGTACGTCCCGTCACTGTGGCCCCGCCCACCATGATGACGACAGAAACCACGCATATCTCGGCCATCTTTGTTCTTCTGTCCCCATAAAAATATGCACTTCCAAAAACAACAATGACGTTTTGTGGCTAGAGTAGCTCTGTGCGCTCGTGTACTTAGTGCTGGTTGGAGGTCTTCTCCAACGTTGGTCATATCTGCTACCAAGCTAGTGGCCACGACCTGAGAAGGTGAGGTGAGAGTTAGAAGACGAGAGTCGTTGGATGGCTCCACGTTGGTAAAGCATACAGAAACACAGGAATAGATTGTAGAGGCAAAAACCTTTCATCAGAGGACATCAGGAGTAGTTTGGGAGCTCCAGTAGGACCATCAGTGTTCACGTGATGCTGGTTGACGTAGTAGATGATTTGTTGATCTTGTATACTGTAGAGCTAATTGATACCCAGCATGATTGGCTCGGAAGTAGAAAATTAAACAAGTCTTAAGAGCAGCGAATGTGGACCATCTCATCCGGTCATTAGTCCAGTGCTTTTAACGATATGCTATTTATGGAATTAAATAGTATGGAATTAATTCCATAACTATTGTACTAAGCAGACAGATATTGATGCTATATTTTCAAGTTCCATTTCTATTTCCAAAAATATTTATTTATCCTCGCTGTGGTACAATTTTAAAGGTTCCGCTTTGCCGGGTGATGCACCTTGGGGAGAGTTCACATCAGGCTTACACGATCCTCGGTCCACCATCATTAATCCACACCGTGGGTGGCGAGGTTCCATCTTGTGTGAGCTTATGGAACCAAGTTTGCGTCAAACTCGTGTCCTGGAGTCCTTTTCCATTTTCTCGCTCCTCGCCTCACCTTCTTCTCAAGGTTCACATCAAAAAGAGGACACATAATATTGGAAGCTAGCGCTACAAAGAAAGTTGATGGCCAAAAACATGAATGGAGCAGGGATGGACTTGAACCCCAGCGTGGTCCCCTCAACACGTTCTATTTCGAAACAAAAGCCATAAAACACACCAGGACTTGTTTTCTTCCACAAAGACTGCTTTGGTTTGACTTTGGCATGAATCCACGCAGAGAGTGGTGGTCCGCACTGTGGACCACCTGCAGACTCAGGAGTCACGACGGATGCCGCAACTGAGCTATGGAGATGTACACTGTGCCCGTTCATGGGGAAGCAAAGAGCTCTAACGTCTTACCTTATGTCTGAATATTGCAATGCAATGAGCATTTTTGTATTCTTATCATTGTGACATTGTTATATGTTGTATGGAATTATACGTTGGAGCCAGCAAACACACTTTTTGCTTTTTCCATCCTTAGAAAGAGATAAAGGTGGATTTGTTTTCAGGGGTGGACCCTTCATATTAAAGGGCCTTTTATTTACTTGGGTTATCTCTGCTTGGGGAACAGGGTACAACGCCGGGCATGGAGAGACACATGTTGTAGGCTAGTTAGTTCCGAGGACCATGATCAATGCCGTTACTGCAAGAGGAGGCTGGCCTTGCGTGTCCTTGTGTCCACCATCGTGCTCTTTTTTTTTGCAAGTAAGGAAGTATTCCAGGGTCCGTGCTCTCCTTCCTGTTGGTGTGTGTAACATGTGTTCTAATGTGTGTTGGTACCTGCTCACTCCCACGTCCGGTTCCAAAGTGGCCTAACACGGGGCTGGAGAAGCTAACCTTACAACATCATCTAGTGGACTGCAATCTGTCAGGTAGTGGCGCCACATTTGAAGCGCTCATAATGACTTCATTATCATAATTCACAAATGGGAGGAAATATTCCATTCTTATTTTTGGCGCAGGTGTTTCATGTTAGCTGTGTGTAGGCTACTAGCCTTAGCCTTATTGTGCCCTCAAGTCTCTCCTGCGGCAGAGGGCGAGACAAGAGAGGCTATGATCTAACTTTGTCTTGCCAATAAAGTTATTTTGGAATTTCATTGTCAGACGGACAAAGAGTTTGTATAGTGAACTGTAGCAATACCTGACTCATTCTGGCTCTTCTTGTTTCTTGCAATAGGAGAATGAACAATACATGTGTTTGTGTATGACTAAATCATTGCTATAAATGTCATTTAAAAATGAAGAACACACTTTATGGTCAATAATGTTGGTATTGAGGGACATCATGTTGGAGAAAAGTAACTGTCAATAAATCATTAATCAAATTATGAGTGGAGAATTTTCATTTGAAATACCTACCTACCTATCTATATAATTGAAGTTCATCGGTTTGTCTCCATGGAGGAAAAAGCTGGTGCACATCACAAACTTTATCTTGTCGTAAGATTTGTGATGTGATGACGCAATCCTTGCTATTTGGCAGCAGTTTACATTATGGCCACTAGATGACGGTATTGTCATAACTAAATAACCCATTCTCTGGATGATCCGATTAAAATTTCAAGCATCTGCATGTACGAGGTCTGAAAGTCTTTTATTCTGGCCTAGTTTTATGTAGTTTCCTGTGCTCTTATTTTGGCAACACTGTTCGTGATGTCATTTCCGGTAATGCAATGTTTTCTGTAGTCTCTGCTTGTTGTCCATTCATTCATTTTCTACCGCTTATTTTACTCCGTGTGCGTTTCTTGTCTTGTCTTCTCCAAAACTGTTTCATTGTAGATTTTAGCACACCAATGTGTGTTAAATACCTTCTTGGTTTATGTAACTCTCAGTAACTTAGTTTCACTTGTTTTCGTAACATGTTCAGTCAATAAGTTTAATAGCATGCTAAGCTCTTGATCAAACGTCCACGGTGCAATTACTTAGTTTTACCGCTAGATGTCTCCAGAGACCACAATGCTTTGAAAGCTCTCTGAGTCCATGCAGTCTTGTGTTCTATTGTCCAATGCACAGTTGATACTTTGTATTGTATAGCAGATATTGTCATTTTATATTGCATTTTTAAAAACACTAAAGTAGTCAGTGCCTCACCAGCCATGAAGCACAACACCACACGTCACTGATTAGCTTGAAGTGGCTTGTTTGTATCAAGCTACAGCTCCAAAATGGTGGTCTTCATGGATGATGTCTTCATCAATGACAAACGGTGGTTGCTGCGTTTGCCATCTCCACAAATGTCCGACCAAACTTGACCTGAAGATGCTGGTGCTTGACAACATCCGCCCCTAAAGTCTCTTTGTGGCGTGCAGCATCTGAAACGGCTCCATGATCCCGTTTCATGTCATGAGGTCAGAGTTTGTGACATCGGATGATGGATGGATGATCGTTTTTCTGTTGTTTTAGAGGGAATACAATGCAAGCAATAATTGCACATTTCCACCCCCCCAAATCGTTTTACTGCTTGAAACCAGCTGATTAGATTCCTGATGTCATGGCCTTGACCGCCCACTCCGCCATGACGGGCTGCCGACCATTCTCTCACTGTTGTGTTTCTTTGTGTCCAGCTCCCGCCGTGCCAACATGGCTACATAAACGTTGCTTCGTTTGGTGCCTTGCCATGCCGGGATCACCCTGGGAACGTCGTATCACTCACATGGAAATGTAGAAAGGCGCTTCATGAAAACAGGACAGCACATCTGGCGGCGATGTTGACGTAGTACGCTCAGCGTTCGATGCAGGATCTCTTCCTGTTTCCCAGTGTGCTTTGCTGTGCTGTTGTTGTCAATGGCAAATAAATGACAAGTTTAAAGTTCACATAGTTGTTGATTATTATGCTTTAATTTAAATGAAATTCACTGAAACCTTCCATCGTTTGGCAACCCATTAAATGCAGAAGCTGGATGTCAAAGTCCAACAGCAGCTCAACTTGAGAGCCTTTCTGTGTGGAGGTCCATGTTCTCCTGCTCACGTGGCTACAGTGCTCCCTTTCTACTGACAAAACGTAAGATTCATTTACGGTCCATGTCCATGGCCAAAATATGAACAAGTGTTTGTATTCAGTCAATCCGACACGACATGACGACGGCCTACTTCTCTTAGACGGCTGACTGCTCTTGGGCTTGGTGGTCACGTCCAATGTTCTCATTCCTTTCTATCTCTGCTCTAGGTCGGTGTTGATGACCTGGCATTTGATGGCCCTGTCGGGGGCCACGAGGATGTTGTAAGTCGTGTATGAGAACAAAACACCAAAGTGGAGTCCTCACACTTTTACTATGATTTCTTTTTCTTCTCATCTTGTGAGACGGCAACTCCTGCTCGTGGAGAGGCTTGTTGAAAGCAGTTTCCAGCCATCATAGCCAGGCCCGGCATCTTTACGCTTACGATTCTATGCATTGTGATGTGACTACGATAAAGAGAGAGACGGCCGCGGGCCTTCAAATGGAATCTGAAGATGAGGAGCTGGAGCACTTCTCCCAGAGTGGATGTCTGCACCTCAGAGAAAATGAGATGTTCTTTTGGTGTCCCGAGCTGTCTCCGACTTTGGATTGGGGATATTTGAATAAAGTTGAAGAATAAGGTTCTCCACAAGGTAGAGACATGCATTGGGAACTACACATAACGGCCATTAATCATCACGTAGCAATGTTTGGTGAAACACACGAGCCAATGAAGTCTGATTGTGGATATGAGCTTTTACAGGTAAGGTAAGGTAAGGTAAGGTAGGGTAGGGTAGGGTAGGGTAGGGTAAAGTAAGGTAAGGTAAGGTAAGGTAAAGGTAAAGGTAAAGGTAAGGTAAGGTAAGGTAAGGTAAAGGCAAGGTAAGGTAAGGTAAGGTAAGGTAAAGGCAAGGTAAGGTAAGGTAAGGTAAGGTAAGGCAAGGTAAAGGTGAAGGTGAGGGTAAAGGTAAGGTAAAGGTTAAGGTAAGGTAAGGTAAGGTAAGGTAAGGTAAAGGTTAGGTAAGGTAAGGTAAGTTAAGTTAAGGTAAGGTAAAGGTTAGGTAAGGTAAGGTAAAGGTAAGGTAAAGGCAAGGTAAGGTAAAGGCAAGGCAAGGCAAGGTAAGGTAAAGGTAAAGGTGAAGGTAAGGTAAGGGTAAAGGTAAGGTAAGGTAAGGTAAGGTAAGGGCAAGGTAAGGTGAGGTAAAGGTAAAGGTAAGGTAAAGGTAAAGGCAAGGCGAGGTAAGGTAAAGGTTAGGTAAGGTAAGGTAAGGTTAAGGTAAGGTAAAGGTAAAGGTAAAGGTTAGGTAAGTTAAGTTAAGGTAAGGTTAAGGTAAGGTAAGGTAAGGTAAAAGTAAAGTAAGGTAAAGGCAAAGGTTAGGTAAGGTAAGGTAAGGTTAAGGTAAGGTAAGGTAAAGGTAAAGGTTAGGTAAAGGTAAGGTAAGGTAAGGTAAAGTAAGGTAAAGGTAAGGTAAGGTAAGGTAAGGTAAAGGTAAGGTAAAGGTAAGGTAAAGGTAAGGTAAAGGTAAGGTAAAGGTAAGGTAAAGGTAAGGTAAAGGTAAGGTAAAGGTAATGTAAGGCAAGCCAAGGTAAGGTAAGGTAAGGTAAGGTAAGGTAAGGTAAAGGTAAGGTAAGGTAAGGTAAGGTAAGGTAAGGTAAAGGTAGGGTAAGGTTAAGGTAAGGTAAGGTAAGGTAAGGTAAAGGTAAGGTAAGGTAAAGGTAAGGTAAAGGTAAGGTAAAGGTAAGGTAAGGTAAGGTAAAGGTAAGGTAAGGTAAGGTAAGGTAAGGTAAGGTAAGTAAAGTTGCATCTTGAGCACAAGCCTAGGTTGTTTGAGCTGCTTTGACCAGATCCCCCTGAAGTGAGCAGAGTGATGGGGGTCTAATAAAGCCAACCAATCCTTTATTCTCAGACTCCCGAGGCCGACAAGACAATATTAGTGGTGCAATTGAGAGTTTGCTGTAGGGTCTGATGAATATTCTGACATGAACCAATGACAGCTGGAGGTCATCAGCAGGAATGTTTCAAGGCATCCTTTCCTACTTTGGAGGACCTGCCTGGACAAGACAGGCGCGGCTCGTACTGGGTTAGTACTCCTACTGCTCCCCTTAAATGGTACCAGTACTGTCTTAAGTCGGATGGACAAAATATGCAAATGTAGAAATATTGTTTTATGTTCTTTTTCTATTGTACTGTATTTTATTCATATGGCATTCTATTTTATTTAAGTGTGTCTTCTTCAGTTGAGCTACTGTAACCAAACAATTTCCCTGTGGATCAATCTCGTCCATCTGAGTCTGATGGCAAAACGTGGCGAGACCAATAGCCATTAACACACGTGACGCATCATTGAACCAATTTAAAGCAACCTGTCCATCATTAAACCTTTCCATCATTAGCGTCCCCACCCTGTCCCATTTCCTCATAAGTCAGCAAGTGAGACTAATTGTTTAAAAGTTATTTTAAATGCACTAAACACGCCAGCTTGGATTCTTTTATACTATTTGACATAGTACTACTGTCAACAACAGTATTCAGATACTGTGTTCTCATCAACCAATCATCATAATCTCCACGATGTGAAGATGTGCTGGCAGATAAACATCTCATCATTTAGGCATAAGAGATTTGTAATGAATTATGATACACGTCATTATGAGATAGTGAAGTAACGACTTTATAATGCGTGTCTTGTGTTCCTCCTGGTATCTTATCGGCTTTTATCATCCCTTTCCGCCCCTGACATCCTCCGGCTGGGTCACAGTTGCCCCAGTAATTGAGGGGAAATAAAGACGTGTATGCGCCGCCTATGAAAAGACTCGGTCAAGAAAGCTCAAACACGATGTATGATTGTACACACGCTAAGCGATTAGCCTTGATGGAGCATGACGGACATGGTGCCAGCTGTGTTTGCCAGGACGGCGAGCGCTATGCACGTAATCGCTTTCCCAGCCCCGACCCGCCTGTTATGGATGCCACTTGTCATTTACACAGCAGAGCGCGGGGCCATCAGTCATCCCGATGTGGGAGTGCCTTGGTGTCCGTGCGGAGACGACACACGGCCGAGGGACTTATGGGGGCTTTTTATCTTTTGTTGCTCCGTGAGAGACGCACAAACAACTTGGGCTCCGTACCAGCAATAAAGAAAGAGAAGAAAATGAATGATGGGCTGTGCTGAGAGCAAACAATTGAAAAGCAACCCTCGGTTGCACGAGTAAAAAAAACTCCCCTGTCACGCTTATATGTTAAGGTGAGCTGACGGTAAAATACATTTATTTCATACATTTAGCCTATCGCTGACGAGCAGGATTTTACAGTCACGTTATTAACAGCAACGTCATGATCGGTTAGCCCAGGGGTCGGGAACCTTTTTGGCTAAGAGAGCCATGAAGACCAGATATTTTAAAATGTGTATCTGTGAGAGCCATATACATTTTTTTAAACATTGAATGCAATAAAATGTGTGCATTTTTATGTAAGACCAACAGTTTTAGATATAATGGGCTCTAATTACGTAGACCAGGCACACTACCCCACGCCAAGGGGGTGTGGCCAGCACACTTTCAGGAGCAGCGCAGTGTCCAACAATAAATCAAATACTTGCTGCCATTAATGCAACTTCTGCTGCTGCATGGTTTTGCACCGTACTCCGTATATTTCATTCTTTTGGCCATCTTCGTCAGAAGGCTTGGTTCTGCAGCTTTAGCTAGGTGACTATTTGACTAAAGGAGGAACGTTTACGTTTACATCTTAATGACCGAGGTACTTTACCGCATTACCCAGTAATAATCGAGTTTTGGTGTTTGACCTGGAAAATATCATCAGGAAAGATAGATATGGTCGGCCGTATTGCAGTAGAAAATAGATGGACGGATTAAAATGCATAAGAAAGTTGTTGATTTTTAATATTTTTAACAGTGATTTCTGTGATGTTTACTTTAAAATGTTAGCAAAAATACATTTTTATTGTGGTAAATGCTTGAGAGCCAGATACAGTCATCAAAAGAGCCCTACCTGGCTCCCGAGCCATAGGTTCCCTAACTCTGGGTTAGCCAATTAGCTTAGCCTTTGAAAACCTGATAGTTGGACAGTTGTCGGCCTGAGTAATCCAAATAAAAGCTGTCGTGACGCTACACTTCATCACACTTAAGACGTGTCAGAGGTAGCCGCATACAACAAAATGTGATATTAGCTTCCACTTCAATGTCTACTTCATAACTTCCCCAAGCCGACTGTCAGACAATTACATTGAATTACATTACATTACATCGAATATTTATGCGATTTGTTACTTGTCCACGACACATCCAGAATAGGTCTGTGACCCACTTCTGGGTCCCGATTCAGCACCTGAAAGACCCTGCTCTCGAGACTCATTTCACTGTTCCAACATCATTAAAAAGGCAATTTTGTAGAATGAGGGACCTTAACTCGATGAATAAATCCTATTTAACAAATCCTATTTATTACAGTATTTGATAACGTAGCGTGTGTCATAAAGCTCACCTGAAGTAGGTAAGAGTTGTCATAAAGCTAAACTCGGGGCAAGCTGCCTTTGGCCGCCTTTGCTAATATAGCAAAAAAACAATAAAAACATATTCAAATAGTGAGTGTTGCATCATGAAACGTTACATACAGTAGATTGTCTTTAAGGGGAATTGAACTTTTTGGGCAATTTTGCCCATTATTCACCATCCAGAAAACGGGTTAATAGGAGCTAGCTAACAATGGACATGTGTTCATGTTTCATATAAGGATTGGGAATGATAAAAAGTGCAGTTCCCCTTTAAAGGTGTAACTTTCATATCTAATAATTCCATCAATCCATTAATCTGTTTTTAATGTCTAACTTTTTATACCTGACTGCTGTGCCCCGCCCCGCTCTTTCTCATGTTTTAACTGTGTATTAACGAATGAATGTTGTATTTTAATGTATCTTTTACTCTGTTTACTTGCTTTATTCAACTCCATTCTTCTGTAAAGTGTCTTTGAGTATTTTGAAAAGCGCTATACAAAGAAAATGTATTATTATTAAAATGTATTATCACACCTCGTACATTTGGCATGAAATGTAACCTCCTTCACCGCATTTTCAATTGTAGTTTTGCTTTTGGGAAGTTCATCTGTTAATCATATGTGCAAAATGTTCCAACTGGTTCCATTCCATCAATCACTGGTTTCCCTCTGAATGTGTCAGAAGCAACCAAGAGCTGACCTCATACCACCAAAGCAATAATAACTGTTACTTGCAGGTAAGCCACATATTAAGCGTACGCCCCGTGAATAATGGCTTTCATTGACTGGGTCTCTTGTGGAAGGAGACAAATGTATGGACTAAAATGCCAGCAGTCATCCTAAGTCCTTTTTTATTGTCTCGCCGTCATGCAAGACTCACCTTCAGTCTGAGGTCCTCGTGCTCCCGTCTATAATATGTATTCTCAGTTGGAATTCATATATGACTACTTCATCAAAACATTCTTATGTATCTAAGATTAGAGCTTAGTGTTCATATTGACAAGCACACATCAGAGGCCTTGTTCAGCTCCTTTAAAGAGGACCTACTATGCTCCTACTAAGGTAAGGTAAGGTAAGGTAAAGGTAAAGGTAAAGGTAAAGGTAAAGGTAAAGGTAAGGCAAGCCAAGGTAAGGTAAGGTAAGGTAAGGTAAGGTAAGGTAAGGTAAGGTAAGGTAAGGTAAGGTAAGGTAAAGGTAAAGGTAAGGCAAGCCAAGGTAAGGTAAGGTAAGGTAAGGTAAGGTAAGGTCAAGGTAAGGTAAGGTAAGGTAAGGTAAGGTAAGGTAAGGTAAGGCAAGGCAAGGCAAGGCAAGGCAAGGTAAGGTAAAGGTAAGGTAGGTAAAGGTAAGGTAAGGTAAGGTAAAGGTAAGGTAAGGTAAGGTCAAGGTAAGGTATGGTAAAGTAAGGTAAAGGTAAAGGTAAGGTAAGGTAAGGTAAGGTAAAGGTAAGGTAAGGTAAGGTAAGGTCAAGGTAAGGTATGGTAAAGTAAGGTAAAGGTAAGGTAAAGGTAAAGGTAAAGGTAAGGTAAAGGTAAGGTAAGGTAAAGGTAAAGGTAAAGGTAAAGGTAAAGGTAAAGGTAAAGCTCATTTTTCCACTCTTCATATTGAGTTGTAGACTCCTATAGAGCAGCTACACACAATAACGTCTGCCTGAACTTGTTTTCGTGAACAGAGAAGCAGAGCTTGGGGGACGGCAGAGAGTTGACACAGAATGAAGTCCGCCCCTCTGTGACATCACAAAGGGGACCTTTTACCACACCTTTGGAAACCTAGCGTTTTGAGCCATCCCAAACTTCTTTCAGGGCTCACTTCCAACTGCGCAAATGTCATTATCTGAAACTCGTTTAAGACGAGAATAGAATATTTGATCTACATTTGATCTACATTTCTAGGTCAGAAAAGTGGAAAAGCATCATAGGTTTCATTTAAGAAACATCCATCCAAAAAGATTGCAGCTCCATTCCATGCAAATGTTGATTTTGTTGTTGGCATAGATGATTAACCAGGTGAACTATTCCTTTATTGCACTCCATCCATCAAGCCGGTGAGCAACAACTGCTTTGCTTTTATTGTAAAGAGCATTGCTTAGCTCACGCTGCAATACAAACAATATTGATATGATAGCATAGCCTCTCCTTTTGCTCACTCAAAGTGCTGTCTGGAACAACAAGCTAATTGCTCCAGCTATCAGGAACTTGTGCAGAATCCTCCCTCGGTGCTTTCAACTGCAATTAACAGACAATATTCACACCACTTAAGAGACAATACTCAAAGGAGACAAAATAAAACAAGGCTGCAAAATGTAGGGCAATTTGGCAGCGATAATGAGCAGGCAGCGAATGAAATAAACAACACATGTCAGCAAAGCTGCGCAAAGTGTGAGGAAAATAGTAAACACGCGCAGTTTGGGGCTTTTACCATCTTATCTTTACGCCATAATTGTATTTAAGATAAAGTAATCTAAAGATGTAATTCGTAATTGGACCCTAGGCTCCCAATAGACGGCCACATTCGGCTCATCAGTAAAAATTAGACATCGAAAATTGGAATTTTAGCTATATATAGTGACTGTAATTCCTGAGCAAGGCAAAGGGTTAGCACTAAGCACTAAGCACTAAGCACTAAGCACTAAGCACTAAGCACCAAGCACCAAGCACCAAGCACTAAGCACTAAGCCCTAAGCACTAAGCACTAAGCACTAAGCACTAAGCCCTAAGCCCTAAGCCCTAAGCACTAAGCACTAAGCACTAAGCCCTAAGCACTAAGCACTAAGCACTAAGCACTAAGCACTAAGCACTAAGCCCTAAGCCCTAAGCACTAAGCACTAAGCACTAAGCCCTAAGCACTAAGCACTAAGCACTAAGCCCTAAGCCCTAAGCCCTAAGCACTAAGCACTAAGCACTAAGCACTAAGCACCAAGCCCTAAGCACTAAGCCCTAAGCCCTAAGCCCTAAGCACTAAGCACTAAGCACTAAGCACTAAGCACTAAGCACTAAGCCCTAAGCACTAAGCACTAAGCCCTAAGCACTAAGCACTAAGCCCTAAGCCCTAAGCACTAAGCACTAAGCACTAAGCCCTAAGCCCAAAGCCCAAAGCCCTAAGCACTAAGCCCTAAGCCCTAAGCCCTAAGCACTAAGCACTAAGCACTAAGCACTAAGCCCTAAGCACTAAGCACTAAGCCCTAAGCCCTAAGCACTAAGCACTAAGCACTAAGCCCTAAGCACTAAGCCCTAAGCCCAGCGTTAAGATCAGACTGACGGGAGGAATCAATCTCTCTTGGTGATTGCCAATTGTTGTCAATAGAAAGCCGTGTGTGTCTGCTTATGGATGAAAATATGGATGAAAATATGGATGAAAAGAAGTAGTCCTACAAAGCCACCAAAACACTTGTGTGGAGATTTAGGGGAAACAAGCTGAGGAATTGAACAGTGTAAGCAGCTGCAGAGGGTCTTATTTTTTGCAACAGACCACTTTCCTTGAAAATGGAAGTGTGAGGGAACAACACTCGGATTTGCTTTCAAGCACTTTAAAGCAACCAGCGGGGTTCGGCACATTCAGGATGAAGGTTCCACATTGTCACCCCATCAGCATGCAAAGTCAAATATTTCATAATTAATAATAATCAATTACAGACCAACTAAAACCGCATCCATCAAAGTGATTTTCCATGCCTCCAAGAAAAGGACGGAGATGACTCCGTGTTGAATCCCACCAATAGGAGGCCAGCCCATTAAGTCAATTATTGACAGGTATGTCTGGTGGGCTTGATATCATTTCAATCTGCTTATTTTAGACTTAATGTCGCCACCAGCAAGAGCGAACAGCAGGGTTAGTCGCTATGTGTGTCAACAACTGCTTTTTTATTCACACTTCCAGGATCCCCTTTGGACTTCCTGGCCGGTGGAACTCCAAAGCCGTGCACGCACCTCCAATCAAATACGGCCAAAGTGTACCATTTTTCACACATCAGCCGCCTCTTTCTCACCCGCTACCCCGCTTCGCTGTCGTCACAGGCTCTTTCATAACACCTCCCTTCCTGTGGGAGAGCTGTGCGGCGTCACTCCCCATCGCCAACCCGAGGGTGGAAGTGGCCGGAGCGTCTCCCGCTCGGCCCGTGGCAGCTTGGATGGACAGATGATTGGCAGCTGTGTCAGAGAGGCGGAGCGTGACAGCGCTGCGGGCGCTGATCTGCAGCTCGTCTTCAGCAGGCGTAAGACGGCGTGTGCACTTCCGCGCGCTTGCGTTCACCACAAAATAAACGAGCGGGTACGCCACTATCTGGATCTGGATCCGGGAGTACAAACCGGGAGTGGGTGTGGTTTAACTGGAAATGGGTTATGGGATCATTTTTTTCAAAAAGAGAAATAATCTGTCAACCTTGCTTCAGTACTACAAGCAATTTCCCAACTGACTTGATATCACCACCAAGCTAGCAGACAAAAAAAACACCGTCAGTGACTGATGCACGATCGTGCCCGCTGACTTGTTAAAAACACAATGGATTTTATCAAACAAGTTTAAGATTGCAAGGTACATACTGCAACATATTGAGAGGGGTGTAAGCGAGCAGACAAAAAAAACAGTGACTGATGCACGATCGTGCCCGCTGTCTTGTTAAAAACACAATGGATTTTATCAAACAAGTTTAAGATTGCAAGGTACATACTGCAACATATTGAGAGGGGTGTAAGCGAGCAGACAAAAAAAAAACACTGTCAGTGACTGATGCACGATCGTGCCCGCTTCTCTTGTTAAAAACACAATGTATTTTATGAAACAGGTTTAAGATTGCAAGGTGCATACTGCAACATATTGAGAGGGGTGTAAGCGAGCAGACAAAAAAAGCACCGTCAGTGACTGATGCACGATCGTGCCCGCTGACTTGTTAAAAACACAATCGATTTTATCAAACAAGTTTAAGATTGCAAGGTGCATACTGCAACATATTGAGAGGGGTGTAAGCGAGCAGACAAAAAAAAACACTGTCAGTGACTGATGCACGATCGTGCCCGCTGACTTGTTAAAAACACAATGGATTTTATCAAACAAGTTTAAGATTGCAAGGTGCATACTGCAACATATTGAGAGGGGTGTAAGCGAGCAGACAAAAAAAGCACCGTCAGTGACTGATGCACGATCGTGCCCGCTGACTTGTTAAAAACACAATGTATTTTATCAAACAAGTTTAAGATTGCAAGGTGCATACTGCAACATATTGAGAGGGGTGTAAGCGAGCAGACAAAAAAAAAAACACTGTCAGTGACTGATGCACGATCGTGCCCGCTTCTCTTGTTAAAAACACAATGTATTTTATGAAACAGGTTTAAGATTGCAAGGTGCATACTGCAACATATTGAGAGGGATGTAATATATTAGCCATATTTTATTAATATTGTAGCCATACATGCAGAGTGCTTGATGCCGCCCTTGTGCGGTTTTGGAGAGGGAGTCATTTGAGCATTTTCTTTAAACACCAATACAGATAATGATGAAATGTACTCATTTCATACTTGTATCTGGCAAAAATACATTGTCCATAACGGATACTCGTTCCTAACGAGTATCCGGCTCATCCCTACTAATTATCATCAACATCAGGAAGCAAACATACTCTGTAAATATGCTAAATGTACGTCCATAACACTGTTTTGCCAACACAAAATGCACGATGTACTCTACAGCCATAATTACCTTTTTAAAGCGTTTACCTGATTGCAAATGGAGAGTAAATGAGTTTTGAGAGGAGACTAGCGATGTGTGTTGACTCTCACTCCATGCACGTTTATGCTCATTCGTTCATTCATCATCTCATCTCATCTCACCAATTCAAACTTTAGTGAGGGAAACTGTTTTTCACCTGTTTTCAACCTTTTATTCAACATGCTATGATGTCATTATATTACACTGTACCGTTAGTGGTTGACGGTTAGCACAGCTTGGAGACACAAGTTTGAAGAATATGTCCTCAATGGTATTCCCTGGGTTAATAAAGCTTCTATTAACGGAGCTCAGCATGTTTCACACCCTGTGTTGTCTTTTTAGCTCCACTTACTAGATCTTGTCAGTTCTTCTGTGTATTCTTTTGTTTACGTTTCGTTTTATTTGTGACAGGTAGGGCTACTTGATCGCACTACTTCAGTGATTGACATGTTGCCAACCTGTGCTACATTCAGTATATTTGGAAGAAAGCTCCTGCCAACTTTGCCCTCTTTTATGAAGTGACCATGCAGCAGTCTAAGGTTTTGCTAATAGTCCGTGGTGAATTTTTAATTGTGGTGACCTTTCAGTGTGCACTCAATTGTCAATTCAGTGTCATTCCAGTGTGCGGTGAACTGTTTGAATGGTAGTCATTCATTAGAAGTTGGTTTTTTCTTATTTGATTTTATGTCGGCTGAAATATTCCATTTTAGATTTGACTCTTTTTAGAATTTCCTAAATAAAAATTGTAATATAGGGCGGCACGGTGGTCTAGGGGTTAGCGCACAGACCTCACAGCTAGGAGACCAGGGTTCAATTCCACCCTCGGCCATCTCTGTGTGGAGTTTGCATGTTCTCCCCGTGCATGCGTGGGTTTTCTCCGGGTACTCCGGTTTCCTCCCACATTCCAAAAACATGCTAGGTTAATTAGCGACTCCAAATTGTCCATAGGTATGAATGTGAGTGTGAATGGTTGTTTGTCTATATGTTGTCTATTATCTATTGTCTATTGTCCTGTGATTGGCTGGCGACCAGTCTAGGGTGTACCCCGCCTTACGCCCGAAGACAGCTGGGATAGGCTCCAGCACCCCCCGCGACCCTCGTGAGGAAAAGTGGTAGAAAATGAATGAATGAATGAAAATTGTAATATATATATTTTTTTTATTTATCTGCCTCTGGATGTCGGGATGTTGGTGTAGCTTTTGAGCTTCCAGATACCCCCGGTCACATATTGTTGACCTGACGTCATGATGTTGCACACCCGTGTATGGGATCCATAGGTCGATATACGTATGATAGTTTTGCATAACTGAAATGTGAATGTCTCATGGAGATGAATAAAGTATCTATTCATCTATCGGTCTGTCAATGTAATTGATAAAGTGTCCTTTACGATCTCAGCAGGCTAAATCACAGAACTTGAAAATAGAATTAAAGCAATCTGTCAGTTGTTATCGATCTCTACTCCGCACGACATAAATCAACAAAACGTCTGAACACAAACGACAACGTCAGACGTTTGCAATGGTACAGTGTTGTGTTATAAAGTGTATAACTGCTGGGACACAAACCAAGTATCTCCTTTTTACACTTCCACATGTGGACACGCCTTTAACAGGCATGGCTGACCTCAAAACATCATCCATTTTCTAAAGCACTAAATCACAGGTGAAGCGGAGCCTATCCCAAGAGTAAATGTTGGCTCATGCATGTCATGTCAAGGTCTGCGGCATCCATGTAGTCCAGGATCCGAGGGAAGAGGAAAGTCACGATGGCACATTGTGGAAAAACAGCCTCTGGCTCTTTCCCCCCCCCCCCGCTCTGTGATATTCTGCTTTGATTAGCGAGGGTGACAAAAACACTCATCAATAATTGAAAACATGCAATTAATGACTTCCCAACTTCAGTGGGATCTCCTCATCACACCCTCTCCTCTGTATGACTCCCACCTCCTCACCTGGGCCTCAGCGTACCACGCACAGGAACAGGACCAAAATGGAAATGGACGCCATTACCAAAACATACAAAGTCTAACCTTTGGTGGGAGCCACGTTTGATGCCGTTGCCTGGTGCTTTGTTGTTCCGGAGGATGACAGTCAACTCCTGAGCAAAGCAGCTGATGTTTGTCATGGAGGTCCTCCTGACTCTTCTGGATGGCTGGGATCTCAACCTGGAAATGATGAAATATTCATGTCAGTTTGCATAATCAATCAACACAATGAGAGACTAATTGCTTGTGTCATGCAAATACCAGATGGGAGCATCAAATGTGGAACGTTTACAGCTGTGATCCAGAAGGGAAATATCTTTTTATCATACATCTACAATGAATTTACATAAACACTGAAGGTGATTATTGCTATTGTATTGTCATACATATTGGGGACATTTTTATATCGTTTCAAAGATAATAATGCTTAAGTTGTAAGCATGTAGATTTTTCTATTATGTCTGAATTCGGAAAGAATTAGGAAAAATTTCTCATAATTTTGAGTTCCTTCTCTCATAATTAAGACTTTTTGGCTCATAATTTTGACTTTTTATCCCATAATTTTGACTTTTTATCTCATAATTAAGACTTTTTATCTCATAATTTTGACTTTTTATCTCATAATTTTGACTTTTTATCTCATAATTTTGACTTTTTATCCCATAATTTTGACTTTTTATCCCATAATTTTGACTTTTTATCTCATAATTAAGACTTTTTATCCCATAATTTTGACTTTTTATCCCATAATTTTGACTTTTTATCTCATAATTTTGACTTTTTATCTCATAATTAAGACTTTTTATCTCATAATTAAGACTTTTTATCCCATAATTTTGACTTTTTATCTCATAATTTTGACTTTTTATCTCATAATTTTGACTTTTTATCTCATAATTTTGACTTTTTATCTCATAATTAAGACTTTTTATCCCATAATTTTGACTTTTTATCCCATAATTTTGACTTTTTATCTCATAATTTTGACTTTTTATCTCATAATTTTGACTTTTTATCTCATAATTAAGACTTTTTATCCCATAATTTTGACTTTTTATCTCATAATTAAGACTTTTTATCCCATAATTTTGACTTTTTATCCCATAATTTTGACTTTTTATCCCATAATTTTGACTTTTTATCTCATAATTAAGACTTTTTATCCCATAATTTTGACTTTTTATCTCATAATTTTGACTTTTTATCTCATAATTTTGACTTTTTATCTCATAATTTTGACTTTTTATCTCATAATTAAGACTTTTTATCCCATAATTTTGACTTTTTATCTCATAATTAAGACTTTTTATCCCATAATTTTGACTTTTTATCCCATAATTTTGACTTTTTATCTCTTAATTAAGACTTTTTATCTCATAATTAAGACTTTTTATCTCATAATTAAGACTTTTTATCTCATAATTATGACTTACCATTGGGATAACTTTTTTTTCTTCCATACGTTTCTTACTCTTATCCAACAAAAATGCATAATCCATAAGGGATCCTCGTTTATAACGACTAAGCAGCTCATCCCTGGTCTAGTGGTTTTTGTCCTTGAGTCCAGTGTAAACACAGCCTACCCAGTTCACTTCCAGACCACTGTAATTCATCATATTCATAATTCCATCCATCTATTTTCTATGCCGCTTATCCTCACCAGGGTTGCGGGCATGCTGGAGCCTATCCCAGCTGACTTTGGGCGAGGCGGGGTGCACCCTGGACCAACTGTACAAGCGTGCAGGAGGCTACGTTTCTATATTTCGGGCAAGTGAGCTCCAAGCACATTGTGCGGCCATCTTGTCACATTCATCAGCATCTCGTATTGTGACATGCAGATGCAGCTGCTATCTTTGTAATGACCTTGTAAAAAGATGAGGATGTTGACAGTGAGCATGTAAACTGCTCCATGGAGTGGAAAGGCACCAAAAGGAGCCCAGCAGCAGCATGGCAGCCATTTGATGGATAAATGGCACCGAAGACGAGAAACCCACTATTTCATGATTGTAATGTTCTTCAGCCTTAATTATCTTTCCACAATTGCGTGTGGGCTGATGTCGGTTATGATGATGATGACGGCGATGCAACGTGTGTGTGCGTGTGTGCGTGTGTGCGTGTGCGCGTCTGTCAGAGGGTGGGAAGAAGCCATCAATGAGCAGGCCACCGTCGTTTGCAGCCCAGCATGAGGAAAGATCTTCAACTCCACCTACGTTCCACTTGCTGATTGGCGTTCCGCAGGTACCCGGCTGTTATTTATTGGCCCCCAAAGCGCGGACGCCCCATTTATCCGGAGCAGATCTCTCTCCACTTTGGACCTGAGAACGCAGCTCGTCCTTTTCTGCAGACACAACAGGTAAGGAAATGTTCTTAATATAGAATATTGACAGGGAAAATTATGTACAATTTCTGATAATTCCATCTACAGTTGCCGTTAAACAACAGACTATCGTGCGTAAGGTGGGTGTTTTTTTACGCGTATTTACGCAGCAATCGCGCACCGTCTTCCCTTTTGACAAGAGCAGGAATCAGCAGTAAATGGACTTCCATTTGGGGGGGGGAGAAGTGAGGAAGAGCTGATGATGATGGTGTTTTCCAGGCTTTGCTGAGAAAATGAGAGGAGGTCTTTTCCTGGTCTGCCTGCTTCTCATCGTCAAACTTCGATGTAGTCAGTCCAGATGCGAGGATCTGGAGCCACGCAGACTAAGTCCACTTGTAGGTCTTTTTGTTTTGGACAAACAACCAAGTTTAGCAGCTTCCATGCTTGCATGAAGTGATGCGTTTCTTTCGTTGTCACCTCAGCAGCGTCTGGGTCTAAACAACCCCAAACGGAACCTCTACAAGAGGTACAGCGATTTGGACTATGGCAGTTTTGTGGGTCTGATGGGCAGAAGAGATGCTGCTGGTGAGTTTGGAATCTGTAATGGTATTCAAGTATTAAAATGGTATTAAAATGGAGAAGTGTCTGTTATTTGCAGTATTTAAAGGATGCATTATGTGCTTTTAATTTATCAATTTGATGTTTCAGATGCAAATACTGTGCAGTCCCCACAAAAAAGTAATTTTTTTTGTATTTCTTCAACATTCTTTTTATAATTTCAAAGTACGAGGGACACAATGTTGTGTTGCTGCTCTTACTTTTCAGGGGAAATGCACGACATCTTTGTTGGATTAATGGGGAGGAGAAATTCTGAGCCTGGTGAGTGTGCTGACTTGATTGAAAATTGTAGATTATTTGGACAAAACATCTCCAGAACATAAGGAGATCTAATATGAGAGCTTCAACAAATATTGTATCCGTGCAAATATGAATAGCTCAGCTCCAGAGAGGTCTTGATTTAATTATATTTCATTGTTGTGGTCTTGGATGCTACATGAGAGCCGTTTCATAGGAGAGCCACAATGGATTACATACATCCACATTCATATTTCAGTGCCAAATAAGAAACGAAATGTTAAATGTGTAAATTCATGGCCCCTTTTTTCCACTCAGATAAAGCTCAGTGGAGGAATGAGTACCCTGAGAGGAGGGATATTTTTGTGAACAAGTGCAGGCTGAGGTAGGTGACTTCTCTCTTTTACTGAGTCGGAATATCATTTTATTTATTTTATTTTTAATCATCTTTTAAAACAAAGCTTCTGTTTCCTCAAGTTTGTGTGTTAAAAATTCATAAAGGACTGTATATGTTTGAAATGTTTCAATATACACTTGAACTTCCAGCCTGCCTGACGTGTTTTGTTGCAGGTTTCTTCAAGGGATGTGACGTAAAACAAAGCAACGGCATCAACACCATAAAGGAAGTGGCTGACACAAACGTCAATCACTGTCAAACCTGCCAAGCGACCGATGAGTGGCCAAACCCGATCAGCTTCATATTAATATGTTGGTTTTCTTTCAAAAGTCCAAATAAAGCTACTTTTATACATAATTTATCACGTTCTTATTTGTCGTCTGTGATGAGGAACACCATCTCACCAACTGCAATATTTGCTGACATCAAATAGTTGGCCAGATGTTGAACATTTCCAGGTTGGTTGTTCCCAGTTTCTCTCTGCTCAGCTCAAGCAGATTCCGTCATACCGTATCTACGTATGTTGGAACGTTCATTCAAACATCCCATAAAAGCCAACGTAAGCTGTACAGTGCGGCCGCGGTCCAGTTTCCTATCGCCTACCGCAGTTTGGTTGACAGGAAAGCTTCCATTGACGCATGATCCATTCGTCACTCGTCTGACTAATTGATCTCCAGCAGTCACTGCCGCTGTGCTGCTGCGTGAGTTAGCATATGACGGCTCGCTAGCGTGGTCGGCCATGGGCTCTTCATGGTAGGATGAGGGAGGAGCCTGATACTCGTGACTCACGACTTCAGACCAGGACACAAACTGGCTGAAAATGAACTGACAACCAATAACGACATCATGACGTCATCGATGACGGCGAGACCGGCAAGAGACCAAGAGGGCACCGGGGGCCACACACTAACCCGGAGGCACCCCCGCCAGCCGGAAGGGAGTCCGCCCACGGCTGGAGGCCCCGTCCCTCCACTCCCTCCACCACCCTATGAATTGGCCTTTTCCCATGAGGCCTTCTGTTCTGTCAATTTGAAAACTATAAAAAAGATGCAAAGTATTTGAACACCAAATGTTTACATCTTAAACACATCAAATGAACACTTCTCACTGTTCCTCACAGTTACATTAAACACAGCAGCAGGCTAATCCAGCCATCTTGTTAAATAGGAGACCCTTTGATGGTACAGGAAACCTCGGACATATCGGAAATTCGCTCACAACGGACAGATAAAAAAGAACCCATAATGCATTTCCAATAAAAATTCATTGCATATATCGGATTTTTTTATAACGGATTTCGCCTATTTCGGACAAAATCTCCAGTCCCGTTCCAATGCATTTCCCTGGCATATATCGGATGGCCGCATCGTGGCGCTCCGATTCGCCGAATGGTGACAGGCCGCTATACGACGTCATTTGCAGCGTTTGCAGCGTTGCCTGCGCGTCCAGGTACATTGGAAACATAGTCAAGGAAGTGCCTTTTTATAACGGATAAAATCCCATTTACGCATATACCGGATATAAATCCCATATATGCGTAAAACGGACATTTTCCGCTATACGCATATAACGGATTTCGCTTATATCGGACAAAACCAGTGGGAACAATTGAATCCGATATATCCGAGGTTTACTGTATATTCTCGGTATCTCCTCCTCATCCTCCTTGACAAAAAAAATATATATTTATATATCCTATAGCCAGATCATATTAATCTTTGTTTTTAGTTGTTGTTAATTATTAGTTGTCTAGTGGGTCACTTTCTCTGTTTACACCAAGTCTGCGCTGCTTTCAGAGTACCCGGAAAAAAAAAAATCCACACACGGGGAGAACACGCAAACTCCACACAGAGATGCCCGAGTGGAGGGAAGAAGTTTGGCTAGCGTTTTAAATCATCAAAATACAACAAGATACTACAACTATTACATGTTGTCATCAGTGTACATGTTTTAAGAGGTTTTTTTTAGAGGGCTGCATCGTCAAAATAGGTGTATCCCAATGACAGCATTGTAAGCTAGCTCATATTAACTCATTTTCTCGTGTTCTAATGCACCAAAAAAGGGGCAGAAATATGCGTTTCATTATCCTATTCCATATAAAATGATGAATTGATTACCAAGAGACAGTATTTGTGTTTTCTCTCAAACAGACGAGGTACAATGCGACTACATTTCCAGGCAATCCCATCATGACATCATTAGTAATGGTTGCTGTCATAAGAATTGCAAATGTATTTGCTTGCATTATAAGCAACAAATTGAGCAATTATCTCATTGTTTACACGGCATTGTCACTGTTGCAATCATCTCTTTTAAAATCAGCTTGTCTCGATTTCAGAGTCTGGGCTGAATGGTGCAGGGTCAGGTGCACCATTAAAATGCATCAGATACCCGCGTGCTCATTTCCCTTCTTATTCACTCCCATTTCTGTAGCATATCTGGAGCTTTTCCTTTTTTAAGTTATATCTATATTTATATTCAATATACTATATCCATTCATCTCTTATCTGGGGCCCGGTCCAAGAGGCAGCAGACTAAGTCGGGAAGTCCAGACTTGGTCTTGGTCTGCGGAGACCTTTACCAGCTCCGACGGGAGGACACCAAGGCGTTCCCGGGCTAGCTGTGATAAATAATCCCTCCGCCATGTCCAAGGTCTGCCTCGGGCCTCCTCACGGCTTGGCGTAGCAGGACCACCTCACCAGGGAAGCGTCCAGGAGGCATCCGGACTAGGTGCCCAAGCCATGGCAACTGGCTCCTCCTCCTCGAGTCCAGCCATCCCACGCAGGAAACGGATTTCATCTCATTTCATTCAAAGATCATAACCATTGTTTGTCACATGGAAATATTTCATATCAAACTAATGTATTAGTGTATTCATTATTATTATTATTATTATTATTATTATTATTATTATTATTATTATTATTATTATTATTATTATTATTATTATTATTAAACAAAATATTAGTCAATGACAACACAACTGAATACAGTTTTTTAATGAAACGTTTAATTATTATATTTTTATTATATTTTTATTATTATTATAATATTATATATTTTATTATTATTATATATTATATATATTATATAATATATATATATATATATATATATATATATATATATATATATATATATATATATATATATATATAATTTTATATTATTATATTATTATATAATTATTATAAGTACTACAGCTGTAATAGTTGATTTGTATTACCTGGTATATTACTTTGTATTACCTTGTTTTTGCACTCGTTCTTGTGTGCTTCTGTTTCTGTAAACCCGGAATTTATGATTCATGATTTCATGATTTCATTTATGATTTATGAAGTTATGATTTTCACATTTTGAAAAGAGTCCAAATGACTGCCTTGGTAGTTCTAGTGTTTGGTGTTGTAGTTCTATGATCACAGCATGTTTAACAAACAATGACGTCATTGTAAGCTTGCTCATATTAACAGAAAAAAGAAATAAATATATGTTCATGTTTCACATAAGGATTGGGAATGATGGGCAAAATAAAAAAGTACACTTGTTATGGTTCATGGTTGTGTTTGTGTTGCTATGCTGCCACCTGTCTTCCTCTGTTCGCATTGCACCCTGGGTAGTGCCCCTTTTCCACTGGAACTGGTTTGCAACTTATAAAAATGTATAATATGGAGAAAAATATATTCAGGCAAAATTGCACAAACACTCAATTAGGCTGAATAATATAAGTTTAGCACGGTGGTGGAGCGGTTAGCATGCAGGCCTCACAGCTACGAGACCTGAGTTCAATCCCACCCTCGGCCATCTCTGTGTGGAGTTTGCATGTTCTCCCCGTGCATGCGTGGGTTTTCTCCGGGTACTCCGGTTTCCCCCATTCCAAAAACATGCTAGGTTAATTACCCCCCCCCCCCCCAAAAAAAAAATGTCTATAGGTATGAATGTGAGTGTGAATGGTTGTTTGTCTATATGTGCCCCGTGATTGGCTGGCCACCAGTCCAGGGTGTACCCCGCCTCTCCCCCAAGACAGCTGGGATAGGCTCCAGCCCCCCCCCCCCCAAAAAAAATTGTCCATAGGTATGAATGTGAGTGTGAATGGTTGTTTGTCTATATGTGCCCTGGGATTGGCTGGCCACCAGTCCAGGGTGTACCCCGCCTCTCCCCCAAGACAGCTGGGATAGGCTCCAGCCCCCCCCCCCCCCCCCACCCTAGTGAGGATACATGGTAGAAAATGAATGAATGAATAATATTATAATAATATAACAAGTAAAGTACTATCCCATGTGAGTACTGGTCTGTGAATACTCAATGTGGGTGTGTGCGTGTGCGTGTGCATGTGTGTGTATGTGTATGTGCGTGTGGTCGGTGTGTATTCAGGCCGTGTAACATGCTCAGCCATTGTTCCCAGTACTTTTGTATCCATTCCCAGTGTATTTTATTTGTACTTTTCCGTGTTTCGGTGCTTGTGTGCCAAAACCGAGCGTGTTTTGCCCCAAACGGCCCCCATAGAGGGGGAAGGGGGGGGGGGGGGGGGGCTTCCTGGTTGAACACGCCTCCGCTAGCGCTAGGAAGCAAGGAAGCAAGGAAGCACAGCTGCCTGGAGGAAGCTCTCATAGATGTCCTGATCCCAAGACGGGGCGGAGCCCCCAAGTGTTGACGGTAAGTTTGCTCCATGTTGGCGAACATTGACTTTATATAAGTATGTTTTTACATGCTTTTGGTTAACGTCCGCTTGTGTTACTCTGAAACAAACTAAATGTTCGAGACTATTTTTTTTTCTCCGCAAACTCGATGTGCAGATAATATGATCTACTTCTGGAATATATCACAAGTGTTGTAGTATATTTATTTATTGTTTTACTGCTTTTGTTGTTATTGTGCGTTTAGCTAGCTTGGCACTGTAGTCCACCCGGGTAGTTTTAAATTAAAGTTAAAGTTTTAAATGTGCTATATTAAAAAAAATGGACATGACTGGACTTGACTTGACGTTCCCACTTGCAGATAAAACCTCTATAAAGAATGCAAGTAATCAACACCCAAGAAAGGAAAAAACATGTTTCCCACTTCTTCAAATGAAGAATTGAATTGAGTCTGTAGTGCTAAAAATACACAATGATGATGATGATGATGATGAGCTCTACTTCAACTTCTATGATCTTGAACTTTGAACCAGTTTCTCCATGAAGTATTAACCATATCCAAAGGTGATGGATGAGATGAATCCATGACTCCAACGTCCTCCAGCATGACCAATGTAGATGGCGCCTGTGGCCAAAACAAGCTGGTGACGAGGAGATATGGAATAGTCCGACCATTCATGTTCTCTAACGCTTATTAGGATCTGCTTGGTAGACTTTGGCTTATTTACAATAAGCATATTGTTAAAAATAAGCAACATATGACTGTATATAATATATTACAACTCGGTAGAGTCATGGTTGAGCTGGAGCCTATCCCAACTAGCATTGGGTGAGAAGTGAAGTACTAAGTGAACCCCAGGACACGTATAGACTAAGAACCATTCACAGTGATGGAGGATGTTTGATTTCCAGTGATCCCAACATTAACATTGCTCCTTGTCAGTGACTGTAGACCAGGGGTGGGCAAACTTTTTGACTCGCGGGCCGCATTGGTTTAACAAAATTGACGGGGGGCCAGACTATTATGTTTTTTACACGTAACTGTCCACCTGGAATTATTGTATCTGTAAAAGAGTCATGCAATCTGCTATATGTGCACTTTGAGGTCATTCATTTGATGTAAAGTGCGTTATAAATTAAATTATTATTATTATTATTTAAATATTTTTATTTTATGTGAGTGTGAATGGTTGTTTGTCTATATGTGCCCTGTGATTGGCTGGCGACCAGTCCAGAGTGTACCCCGCGTCTCGCCCGAGGACAGCTGGGATAGGCTCCAGCAACCCACGTGATCCTCGTAAGGATAAGTGGTAGAAAATGAATGAATGAATTAATTTTTTTTTAATTGTTTTATTATTTTTTTTTTTTTTTATTGTGCTTGTGTCCCTTTTTTCAGGAGCACTTTGTGAACAACAGACCACATCAAATAACAAAATTGATAAAACAGCTACTTAAACCATCAAAAGGTTGGCTCAAGCCATGATGCTAGGTTGTACGGTAAATTTAAATGAAATACTTTAAAAAGAACAGGCGGGCCATATTCAATCACTTGGCGGGCCGGATGTGGCCCCCGGGCCATAGTTTGCCCACCCCTGCTGTAGACCATCCATCATTTTTTATACCAGGTTGCAGGTACGCTGGAGCCTATCCCAGCTGCTCAGTTGTCCGAATACATTTGTCCATATGTAGAGTAAGTGACTTCTTGTTTAATAGCATACCTGTATTTCCATTCTAGATGCGTTTCCACTTCAAGAAGTGTCTCGGACTACTGATGGTCAGCGGCTCCCTGCTGGTGTTGGTCTTCAACACGTGGAGCCCTGCACCTCCCTCAGGAGTGGACCTGCGGCGTGGACGCAACTTTGGAATGGAGAACATCATCAGTGAGAAACTGCAAGCCCTCTTGAAGGACTATGATGACATTTCTTATCACGTGAAGGAGGAGGTGGCATGGTGGGCTCACGTAAACTCTTGACTTCCTTCTCTTCTACCTTGGTGCGATGCTGGGGATCAAACACTGGTGTTTGTTTTCTCACCCAGTCTCGTGCAAAGACACACGTGTGAATGCGTGGCTGATAAGGAGACCATCCAGCTGCCGCTCTCCAATCTGCTCTTCCCACGTGTGAAGGCCCATGACCTGGAACAGATCTTCTTACAATCGCACCCGGACCCTGAGGGCGTGAAGCGTCACAGAGCTGAAGAGTATCGTCATTTTCAAATGAGGTAAATGAGTTTCTAAGTCTGCAATTAAATCGAAGTTGGACCCTCAATGGGAGCATAGCCCAGAGCTACATTCATGGAGCGTTGAGCTTAAAGCTAGAGCTTTACAATACTGCTCATGCTAGGACCATGGCTGGTATGGGTGGAACCAGACAACAATCAGATGTACCTGAACTAGGGCAGTTAAATGATTAAAATGTTTAAATTATGATTCAGAATCATGATTAATAACCATAGCTCCAACTGAACTGAAAGTGTACAAATTTGCCTCACATTAGTCAAAGTTCAAAGTTGCAGAAGTGCAGTTCAGCGCACCCCAGCGCACCCACGCCTCCTTGCCTCCTAGAGGGCATGACAGGGTACAATGAACGCCTCTCATTGCCTTTAAATGCTCACCAGAGGCCACCATACTCGTCACCGCGTACACCACCTCACGGGACACACGCCACCTGTTCCTGATAGTTCCATTAAACACAGCAGCAGGCTAACCCAAGCATCAGATCCACCTGTATTAGTGCTCTGTCACCACCAAATAGGAGAAGGTGTGACAAATAGTGTTTATTGTATTTTTCAATGCCCAGGTCTTCCAGTCCTGCAGATGTTCTTATTGTAAACGAGGGCAACAGTCCCCTTCAGTATCCCTCCCAGGGTGTGGCAGTACGACCGCTCAAGACCATCATCATTCCAGGTAACGCTTTCATGAACATGGTACAAAACAAACCCTACTTGCACGTCGTTTGGAACCAATCTGGGGCGGGCTGGACCTCAATGTGGTTTTTGTTTCAATCTTCCCAACACATTTTGAACAATTCGATGCATCCACTAAAGCAGGGGTGCTCATTAAGTCGATCGCGAGCTACCGGTCGATCGCGGAGGTGGTACTGGTCGATCGCTGGTCGATCGCGGCGTGACATTAAAAAAATATCATCCCAGCATCAATGCCGTCACTTGATTGACATACAGGGCAGCCATTCAGATGACAACTGAATGTTGCCCTTCGGGCGACCAATCAAATCAAACAACGTCTCTAAGTGCAGCAGAACTTACGATGTCAGCCTATCATCCATCCCCGTTACTTGATTGACATACAGGACAACCAGTCAGATGACAACTGAATTTTGACCTTTAGGTCACCGCTCATGCGTAAACAACGATGCAAAGTGCTAAGCTAGTCGGCGAATTGCGAGATTTTAAGCCCTCGCTAAAGTTTATGGTCACTAAAATGAGTGAAGGAGCTGGACCAAGTAAAAAGGCAAAAACTGGACCAAGTAAAAAGGCAAAAACATATCACTTCCATACGGATATGGAATATTATACGGATATTATGATACGGATATTATCCATGACTGATAAACATTTGGAAGTGTGCTTGAGGCTGGCTATCAGCAGCTACTGTCCGGACTATGCATCCCTGGCTGGTTCAATTCAGTGCAAGTCATCAAAGTAAACTCAGGTAATTACAAAAAATGTTAATAGTTAATTATGTGTGTTTTGCAATATTGGCTCATTTGGTTATGTAAGGTACATCAACATACATTGTACGTACAAATAATCCTCAATACATTTGAAAATAAATAGATGTTTTGCATTTTTCTAGTGGGTAGATCATTTTGACTCGGTCATTTTAAAAGTAGCTCGCATGCTGAAAAAGTGTGAGCACCCCTGATCTAAAGGTATCATTTTGCAGACGTGTCTGACTCATGCAATCAAAAAATGGGGGTTATACCCTACCTTGCTTGTTTGTAATAATTATAATAATAATACATTTTATTTTTTAGTGTATTTCTCAAAAGCATGAGTCTTAAAGGTGGACATGTCATGCAATCATGGAGTTCCCTCTCAAGTTTGTTCACGGCTGCTATCAGTTGGGCTTCCTGTACCAGAAATTCAGCACCCACTTCCCTGAAACGCAGCACGTTTACATGCATCAAGAAACCTAATGATTGCATGAAGTCACGTAAAACCAGATTTAAATGGCATGTAAACACAAATTAATTCGATTAGATCGGATTTAACTTTTTTAATGTCATTACTATCATTCTAATTCCAATCTCTCTTTTTATTTTAGGATTACGGCTTGTTGAAAAAGCAAGATCCAACCACACGGTGAGTTTCCCCTTCTTGTGCGGTGACCGTATGCTGATAAATGAAAGTGAAAGCTTTAATTCTTCTCACTCTCCAACGTCACGGCAGGTATACTTGACAGCAGCTCTGGGGACTTTTGATGTGGTTGCCACAGTGGACATGATCTCCATTAAAGGAGAAGGAGAGAAACGGATGATCCTCTCGAGTCCTTTTCTCTCTGCTCTGAACAGGCAGCTGCAATTTGTCACCTACACAAACACTGTGTTCCATCCCAGGACAGCAGACACCGGTAACGCACACACACACACACACACACACACACACACACGCACACACACACACACACACACACACAGATTTATACGCTGCTACACGACCCTGATATGGGCGGAGTAATCCCAAGTTAATTGATTCCAGACCTGACATTGAAAGGTAGGATTAATTTCGGTAAAAAATCTCCAATTATCTTAAATATGCGGACTTTTTCCCTGTTAGGACATAAGCAGGGAACAGGTGGACATGCTAGAAGAGTGGAGGTTTGCCCTGGAAAGCAGAGGAATGAAGATCAGCCCCAGCGAGACGGAGTATATGTGTGGGAATGACAGGGACCCAAGTGGAAGAGTGAGGTTCCAGGGATCAGAGATACAGAAGGTGGAGTCCAACAGTTCAGAACACTGGAGATAGTGAAAAGGAGGTGAAGAAGCAGGCAGGATGGAACGGGTGGAGGAAAGCGTCCGGTGAAGTGATAGAAGAGTTCCGGCTAAAACGAAAGTAAAAGTATACAAAACTGTGGTGAGAGCAGCCATGTTGTTTGGTCTAGAGACAGGAAGCAGAACTGGAGGTAGCAGAGATGGGGACGCTGAGGTTCTTCTTGGGAGTGACCAGGATGGATAGGATCTGGAAGGAGTACATCAGAGGGACATGACATGTCAGAGACCTTGGAGATAAAGTCCTTCAGGCCAGACTGAGATGGTTGGGACACGTCCAGAGGAGAGATAGTGAAGAAGGATGCTGCTCTAAACAATGGTCGTGTAGACCAAAGATGGATGGTCACTGTGGAGCATTTCTGTCAAAGGAGGCTAACTACAGCCACGCCTCTAAGAGGCATCGTTGAGTTGTGGTTAATGATCAGGGTTGAGGTTAATGATCAACATCTTCACTCTATGCTAACACATCATAAAGACATCAAATGACTCGGGCTCTCGTCAAGGCTGGTTGAACCTTGGTCCCAAACAAGGGAGTGGCATCCGATTGCGTAAGCGCCGTGCGTTGGCAAAGGCAGGAGGAGGAGGAGGAGGAGGAGGAGCACAGGAACAAAAGGGCGCTGACAGGATGATTGACAACGGTTTATCCCTGATCACGTGTTGGTGAAGGCCAATTCAGCCAGCATTGCCTTCCAATAGGCGATGTGTAGTGATGCATTATGGGAGAAGACCTGGACTTTGGAATGGCCATTCCGGGGATCTCATTGATGGCCATCAGACATCGGGCAATGGAAACTCACTTCATGAAGCTGCTCTCCAAGGACGTCATGGAAAATTGTCACCAATTCTTATACAACATAAAGGGGGCAGAATCTGAACATGCATATTTTTATCCAGCAGGGGGCGCTATCGGACTGGATGTATACACAGGCACAGACTGCAGGGTGACCTAATCCACCATAACAATGTTAGGGACCATCTGACCATGTGAAAGGGACCAATGACATTTATTATTTCCAACCAGGAGGGGGCGACACTGATGCCAAGGTGATCATTTGCTGTCTGATGCCCCAACCCACCGTCAAAACATTTGAGACCTTTGGTAGTCACCGCAGTTATACGTTTCCCCCAGTTGGTGGCGCCATCGGAGTCCGTTGGGTTGAGTCGTCATCAACCCAACCCTTAAAGGGATTGTTTATATGACCCCCCCCCATGTGGCCTGAGCCCAGTTCTGGTGGGATTTGGGTGCTAGGAAATTAATATTGTTTGTCCTGGACAGTATCTATGACGACGCTATGATCCATTGGCCACCAATCAACATTTTCTATAAAAAAGACACATAATCAACATAAAAACGCCTTTCAGACTGGCCACGAAATGGATTGGCGTGTAGCATCACATCCTACATGTCTGTAGTGAGCTTGACAAAGGCGATGCCAATCGATGCCAGCATGTAGTATCATAATACTACTACTATGAAATATTGAGGGACAAATCCTATGTTGGCTGTGGCTGTCTCTTGCGTCCCTGCGGTGATCCTGTAGCCTTCCCATTACCAGGGTGCTATAAACAAAGAATAATAGGAGTGTAAATGTGACTATAGGGGTGTTATTTCATGTCTACAGGGCTCTAAAATGGTAAAATCCTACCTTGCAGAAATGTACTTATTGCGCTTGGGCCAGGAACCAATCATCCACGATAAACGAGGGATGCGTTCACATAGTGAATGACTCAGCAAACAGCATTCTTATCAAGATAGCTTCACTTGATAGCATTTAGTGCTAACCGGGGATGTTCTTCTTCCTCTTTTTGGGGCTAAAAAATGTAAGTTTGGATTGAGTTGATTTACGCTTGATTGGTGCACCTCCACACTGGGCTGCAGCCTTTGTCACAGTGGGACCCACTCATGGGTGGGGGCACATTTCACGACAGCAACAGTAAAGATGGTGGCCACAAGGAAGTCCAAAGTGCTTATAAATCATTCAAACTATGAAATTAATTTACTAGTTTTATCGCCGTTCTTCTTCCTCCACAGTTGAGTTTGCAAATGAAGGTCATCAGTCATTTTTCACCATCAAAATTGGACATTCCACCATCCCAAGGTTGTACAACTCCAACTCCGGGTATCCAAAAGGTATAAAGACCATTCATACACAGCATTGTTTACTATATTATAATATTCCATTTTAATGTCATCTTCATTGTTTTTGTGTTTCTATTTCCTCTCAAGAGACCAACATCAGCGCTCTCGTCACCATCGTGACAAAGACCTTTCTACGCTATGATAAACTCCAAGATCTCATCGTCAGCATCAGGCGATATTATCCAACAATCACCATCGTGATAGCTGATGATAACGAGCACCCACAGCGAGTGGTTGGACCTCACGTTGAGCATTACATTATGCCATTTGGAAAGGTAAATATTAGCATCATCATCATCATCATAACGCATACCGAATTAACGCTGCCCCTCAACCGTCAGGGTTGGTTTGCTGGGAGGAACCTGGCCGTGTCTCAGGTGACCACCAAGTACGTCCTTTGGGTGGATGATGATTTCCTCTTCACTGCAAACACCAAGCTGGAGAAGATGGTGGACATCCTGGAGCGGACTAGTCTGGATGTGGTGAGTTGACTGACATGGGCCGACATGCTACATGTTCTTCAGAAACATGAAATTCCAGCGTAGAAGGTGCTGCAGATGAGCCGTATAGTTTGTAGTATTATTTAATAGTGTACTCTCCCATAGTACTCATTTTAGCAGCAAGTAGACTATGAGGTCTGGTGTGGTGCGTTCACTGCACAGCCGTCCTTCTTGTGTGGGTCTGACCAACAAGTGATCCTTTCATGGCTCAAATAGGTCGGGGGTGCAGTCCAAGAGGTCACGGGCTGGACGGCAACGTTTCGTCACACCATTTCCGTGGAAGAGGGGGGAGAAGACGGGGACTGCGTCCATATCCGGCGTGGCTACCACCACGATATTGAGGGATTCGCCAATTGCGTGGTCACTGATGCCGTCATCAACTTCTTCATGGGGAGGACAGACAAAGTCCAGCAGGTTGGCTTCAACCCCCAACTGGCTCGCCGTGGTCACCTGGGTAAGTGGAGCTGCCACTGGAATTGTGGGTGAAGGTTGACTTTTTTCAATGCGTTCCCCTTTAAGGCTTCCATACGGAAGCTGAGTTGTGTTCAATGACTGTTTGATATCGCCGTAATGACACATTTGCTTTAGCGGGCAAACCTTTGAGAAGAACAAGGTAGCGTATTTCAGAAGAAAAATGTTCTTTTGCTCCGCAGAGTTCTTCATCGACGCCCTCGGGTCCCTCCACATCGGCTCCTGCAGTGACGTCGTTATAAAGCACGCGTCTAAGATCAAGCTGCCATGGAGGGATGCAACCGACGCCCAGAAGGCCTATGAAAGGTTCAGATACTCCAAGAGCAGCGTTGAGAATCATATTCACGATGAAGTCTTTTACTTCAAGGACAGGTTCAAATGCATGACCACTCAATGACGTCTGAGGGCAGCAGGGCGGCCATCTTGGATCAAAACACATTTTCAGGTCAAAGGCAGTATTAATATGGAAATATTAACAATTTTCATTTTAACTCTATCTGTCCCACGGTGAGGCTCATAGGAAGAAAAGGCCATAATGTTTACTATGGTGCCCCCTTGTGGTTGGCATGGGTGTGAAGTGGGAGGGAGGTTGTGTGCGTGGAAGGCAAGTTTCTTCAAACTAGCACAGTGGAGAACTTTAGAACTTTACACTTTTTGAATGATGTCGACTTATTGTCATACAGCGATACAATGTTGTACTGAGCAGCCGGAACAGCGATGTGTGTGCTATTTTCCCACATTGTGTTAAGTTCCACTGTGATGCATTCAAGTGAAAAAGCTAGGTGCCTTAAACGCCCCTTTTATGACTGGAAAATTTATCACCAGCTCTTAAGTGTTTGCACGTCTGACCTCCAATCTTGACTATTGACAGAATATACTCATCAAGTTTTTGTGATGTAATTATATTTTAATAATGCCCATGGCACTAGAATTGTGTAAGGATCATCTAAAAAATAAAAACTAAATAAACTCAGGTTAACTAATGAGGCAAATTTGATGGAAGGGAAGTGTAATGCAATGCAATGCAATAATGTAATGTAACGTAATTGTCAGTGACAATGAGAAATATGATGCCCTTTCACAATGTCGCCACTAGATGGAGACATTACACACAAGTCAGTTAGTTTGTAAATATGTAATATATTGACTGAAGTGTGTGCGGATGGGAAGATGTGACATATTCTATTATGTCTATTTTGTAGTGGCATTGTTTTTTTTTAATAAAAATAAAGAGTTTATATGTATTATTTGCGTTTATGTTTTCTAATGGAAGTAAAGTATTGGTGATGAACATATGATGACACTTGCATTTGCATTGTAATGTTAAATTAACAAAAAAGGAAGAAGTCTAATGGACACTAGAGGGCAGCAGAGTGACATAATAAGGTTTTATGACCTGTTCCTTTGATAAATGACAGGTTCTATTTTTTTGTTTATTCTGTATATTATGGTGGAACAGTCTTTTAGTTTAATAACTGAAATAAACTACTCCAGGCCATGTGATCATTTAGCTCTTGTGCTGCAATCTTTTCTACTGTTAGCCGCTAACGGCACGCCATCAATGAATTAGGCCTGTACCATTCACTGTGTTTCCATTTCAGTAATATTTAGTTATTGATAAGTGGTTGGGTTGTCAAATTTGTTTGGAAATGTATATATATATATATATATATGAATATAGATGTCTACAGTCACAAACTAGGATATTACAGAACAGACATCAATCCTGCTTAATGTTTAATATTTCAGCATGCCAATAACCACTTATGGAACACGTTGAGGACCTGTCATCATCAAGAGTGTAACACTTAGGCCAGACAGAGCGAGACATCTCGATCCCTGAGGCGAGCTTCTAAAGTCTGTGTTTCATAAGTTTTCATCATGCCTCAATACTGCGTTCTCCGCTCGCCCGGAGAACACAGACTGTACTCATCTTCACATTTCATCCCGGCGTGCTTCACATTCCGACCTTCACCAAACTCTAATGAAATATAACAATGAGCACAAACCCATCTCGTACTTCAATAAAACCTGACTCGCAAAACTTTGATGGAAATATATGTAATATTAAAACAGCCGCTGGGACAGTTGCAGACTAATACCAAAAAGTATTGCTCTGTAGCAAGTATTGCTCATGTACAAGATATAAATATGCCAAGTATTTGAAACTGTTCAGTGCACTTGTCAGTATATTTATCTCTGTATTGCAATCAAATAATATTCTCTAAGGAATTCCAGCATATATGACATGATGCTTACATAAAACGGTGTAATACTGTAAAGCCTCCATAAATGCTACAACAGGCTACTGTATCTTGGAAACGCGAGTACACATTACACCCTCCAACCAATCACCAAATGGTACATTATTTGGTCCCAAACACTCGACTCGCCATCGCTGAGCATCGATCTCACACCCAAACGGTCATGGTGTTTTCACCATGTTTTTCCTACAACAAAGAATGATAGCATTAGCGTTAGCATTTAACCAGCCGTGAACTCCGATATTGCCGGTTGTACCTTCTGTTGCTGGATGTACGTGACGGCATCGTGTACAGTGACAAAAATATCTTGAGGCTTCATGTGGTTCATGAGGCCGCTCGATGCCAGGATCTTTAAAACACTTTCTGAAGGAACGGAGATCACAAGCGGTTGTGTAGCATCCGTGCTAATCAACACACACGTTGTACTAACATAACATGCTAGCTAATATTTACGATAATACATGTCATCAATAAGAAAAGGGGACCTATTATGCTCATTGTTGGCCCTTTGTATTGAGTTGTGGACTCCTGTAGAGCAGCTACACACAATAACCAGCACAGAAAGCTTTCTTGATCTTCCAGAATCTGCACCTATTCCAGTTGTATTTCTTTGCATTTCGTGTTTGCCATGAAAATGGTTTTAATTCATTCCACCCACGGCCCGCCTCTAGACACGCCCACTCCTTACACCCAAAGAAACACTTCCTGGGAGACGTTGGTAACACCGTAAGCAGAAAGGCAGAGCTTGGGGGACGGCAGACAGCGTATCTGGCCTACAGTGCACGCCCATATAAGGAATCTGTGACTCTGTCAATCTGTGACATCACAAACCGCCAGTGTTAGAAAGCCCCCTGAAACAAAGCGTTCCGATCCATCCTGAAATTTTTTCAGGGTTCACTTTCAAATGCGCAAACCTTATTATCTGAAACTTTGGTATCGTTTAACACGAGAATCCAACATTCTAACCACATTTATAGGTCGGAAAAGTGGAAAAAGCATAATAGGTGCCCTTTAAAAAAAGTATTAGTATTAAAATAAATATATATAATAAGTTGAAGTATTGAATGAATAAGTGAAAGTTAATAATATGACATTGAATGTGCTTACTGTTACAGTTGGATAAATACATGTGAACCCCAACCTTCTGGCATTCGATGCACATCTACAACACAAACACACACAAAAACAGGCGGGATTCAATTCCCGAGAAACTTACAGTAGACTATACATTTACATTATACTACACATTTCAGCAAGTATTTTCTTATAGCGTCCCAAGGGACAATAGCATAGAAATGAAACCTGATATAACTTGGAGTCGACAGCGTACAGCTTTTATAGTAGTATACATTTACTGTCCTCTAAGTACAGGTAAAAGTACAGCCATTGTTGTTGATATCGTTGCCAGCACAAGTGAGTACACCTCACAGTGAACATATCAAAATGATACTGCAGTGAAATATCCCGAGTATATGTAGTACAAAAGCCAAAAGTCTCTCTCCCGCTTACAGTTAGTCCAGAACTCTGCGGCACGGCTTTTAACAGGAACCAAAAAGGGGGGAGCACATCACCCCAATTCTGGTTTCCCTTCATTGGTTGCCTGTTGGTTTTAGGATTGATTTGAAGATTTGATTGTTTGTTTTTAAGGCGTTGAATGGGCCGGCCCCCAAATACATCTCGGACCTCATCCAAGTTTACTCTCCAGCTCGGTCACTGAGGTCCAAGGGCCAGCTCCAACTTGTGGTGCCCAAGACGAGACTTAAGACCAGGGGAGACCGAGTCTTTTCTGTGGTCGGCCCCAAACTATGGAACTCTCTGCCCTCCCAAGTAAAAAAGGCCCCCAATATCGAAAGCTTTAAGTCTCGTATTAAAACCCACTTTTATTCTCTGGCTTTTAACTCAGAGTGAGTCGTATGGTCCTGTGTCTTTTAGTTCTTTGTTTTTATTGTAATTGGTTCTATTTTTTATACTTTTATTGCTTTGTTTCTTGTTTCTAATATTTTAATATCTATTTTATTATTTTATTTCTTAAATGCTCTTTTAGTTTTGGATTATTACTTTTTATTTTTACTCGTCTGTGCAGCACTTTGGAAACTCTGTTTATAAAATGTGCTATATAAATAAAGTGGATTGGATTGGATACATGTTTGACCTGCGTGGTATTGTCCCTTCACGGTCATAAAAACGCTTACTGAAAAGTGAGCTACTGTACGTAGCTTTTGAAAACCAACCTGAGTAAAGAGTCTTGCTCCGGCAACATCAACAAATATCACACTGCTGCAGTCGATCAGAAGAGCCTGGACGTCGTTGTCTGATGCTCCTGCAGACATGGAGAAGGTAATCAACATTAACGATTCCCAGTGGAATCATCTCTGTCATAACAATGGAATGTCATTAAAATATTACAAATAGGAAATTTAGGACAAGTGCATGCAAATACTGTAAGTCGTAAGTTTACCTGATTTAAAAAAGTCATTTTCCAAAGAAAAAGATGCATTTGTTACGCCTCGTTCCTGAAGAGCACAAATAATGTGTATTATTATTATTATTATTATTTAAAGAATATGTGTTACTGTAGTCTTTTAATGAGAGCAGCAATCGTACCACCGTGTTGACGCCAGCGTGTCTTTCACGCGCCTCCAGAGCTTTTCTGGCCTTTTCTCGACTGCGGATCTTCTCCGGCGTCAGGCCCAACAAAGTGCTCATCTCTTCCCTGAAGAAGCTACGGTTTCCGTAGTAGATCGGCCCGTTGTATGTCAGGATCTTCATCCCTGGCAGCTCGTAGCACTGGAAGGACGGCGATACCTCGTCTCATTTGACAATAATCACAACTCTTGTTTAAGATGTTCAAGATGGAATCATCACCTTACTGTGATTCTCCACAGGGCGATAAATCTCTGTGTTGCTTGCCCGGCCGAGCACAGAACATCCAGCCCTGGTGGAGGAACCAGACATCACATGACCACCAGACATTATTATTATTATCATTATATAGATTATATCATTATATGAGCAGCGTCATCATTTAGCATGTCATCTAGAGGAAGCTCCTCACCCGAAGTGCAGAACATTGGTCAGAAACCACAGAAGAAGAAGAACAGTAAAAACAGCTACATGCATCAGATATGATCTCCAGTAAGTTATGGATTACTGTTACATTTATTTGGGTGCCGGCATGGAGGCATTATAGAAAATGAATTATTAGATGGATATGCAAAGTATGCAATAGATCCATCCATCCATCTTCTACTGCTTATCGAGGTCGGCAAGTCCAAGCTTGGAGGCCCAGACTTTGAGTTTAAGAGCCCTGTGGTTTAGACCCAACGTCCGCGTCAAAGCCCTTCATGTGCTGTCAATCATTCAAATACTGATGATGAAATCTCTTGTAGGTTTATTGTAATAATATCAGAGTATTTGATTGACATTTGTTTGAGAAGGTTGCTACAAGGATCTTCAGTATGCGGATGAATCTTTTTAAAAACACGTACCTTTGTGTGCGACAGATGACAGTCAACATTGAGAACATGACCCCGATGGCCAAACCCAGGTCCACGTTGAGGACAACCACGGACAGCCAGGTTACCACCCAAACCATCTGCACAAATGACAATATTAATATTAGTAAACATATTTCCCAAAGTGGTGTTCTCCGAGCTCCTAGCTTTGGCTGGAATAATATAATAATAATAATAATAATGTAGGCGGGTTCTGGAAGCGTTGGCAGTCAGCTGACCACGGCTTGGATATCAAGTTCAAAGAAGTCCAATTAGCTGTGCTTTTGGGATCAATTGTCGATGGTATGCTAACGAGGGAACTAATTAGCCACCTTCATATCCTCCGCACGCTGCAGTCTTATTACACGTGGGGATAGCATTCCCGAATAGATTCAATAACTTCTAGTCCTTACAAAGTCAATCCTGCTGATTCTCCACAGTTCTGGTAAGTCTTGGAACTGCAGGAACATCTGCCTCAGGCTGGTCACGTTGATGCACGCCAGGACGGCCTGTGGACAAACACCAATGAGGTGAGTGGACTTTATCTTTGGCGCTCCTCTTCCTTCACTTGGACATTAATAAACACACCTTAGGTAGGAAGTGGAACAGAGGTCCGATCAGCAGCAGAACAATTAGAACGACCAGACTGGTAAACAGGCCGGATAACTGCAGCAACACACGCACATCACACATGGATTGGACTAAAAATGGATTTAATAATCCATATTTACATGGATACATACATGGATTTACTAAATATGGATTTAATCATCCATGTTTACATTTGGTTCACATCTGGACCTTGATGAGGTTTTAAGTGGAGCTACAATATGCAGAAGCAAGAAGATGGCTGAGCTGCAGAAGCAAGAAGATGGCTGAGCTGCAGAAGCAAGAAGATGGCTGAGCTGCAGAAGCAAGAAGATGGCTGAGCTGCAGAAGCAAGAAGATGGCTGAGCTGCACAGCCACGGATGCTGAGGTCGGACGCAGCAAGGCCGTCACAGAGCATTACGCAACAAAAGAGTCAAGTGGTAGACCAGAATAAATGACACCTGCGTTGAGCCGCAGGATCCGATCCGACACAAGGCGGACCTCGACCCAAACTAAGACCCTTACTGGTGCCAATGCCAGCACAACAACCATCAGACGACATCTGCAGGAAAAGGGTTTCAAAAACTGTTCCAAAGACCTGGTCTCCTTCAACGGCCTGTTTAGACTTAGACCACGGAGCATCGAACATGGGACATTGAAAAGTGATTTTCTGATGAGAACAAAAACCTTGATGGTCCAGATGGCTTCCAACGTTATCAGCAAGGAGATCCATCTGAGATGTTTTCAACCAGCACTGTGATCTGTGGTGCTTATTCATTCAGTGGAACGGTGGATCTACTCATTCCTGAGTCCTCCTGAATTTTTTTTTTTCCTGGTTTGGACGGTTTTTTGTCATTTTTTGAGGGATGGTCTTGAACTTCTAAACAGCTGAAAACCAGCCTATTTGGGTTTAATAATTGTTCTTCAGTGTAATTGTTTTCAATAAATTGCTTTTTGTCTCCATCCCATTTATTGTATATTGTAGCTCCACTTAGAACCTCATTAATGAATATGCTAATGAGCAAAAGGGATATTTCCTAAATGAAGATAAGACAACCTACCTGTGTGAATCCCCCAGCACTCTCCAGTATGTTGGTGGTGGCCAGAGTAGCAGAACTTGGGAAGCAGGTGAAAAAGGAGGACAAGGTGTTGGAGATACCGTGAGCCAGCAGCTCCTGAAATAAAACTTTTTTTTAATCAACTGCCTCTTCAGCTTTTCAACATTTGTGGGCGTCACCTGGTTGGGATGTATGGCGTAGCCGTGCTTGTCGGCGTAGATCATTGCCAGGGAGACGGACACCGCGTAGCCCACCAATGTGATGGCGACCGTGTCTCCGGCAATTTGGGGTAACGTGTGCAACGCAGGGAGTCTTGGTCTTGGGAATCTGAGAATAGGAAAGTAAAACAATGATTGTCGGGCTTGTCGGGGGTGAAAGTATTTGTAGTATTACTCCCAAAGTATTACCCTGCTGGAATGTGGCCAACAATTTCTACGTCACAGATGGAATCTAGACAGAAGGCATAGGAAACCCCAGTGGCGATGATCACCTGAAGAGCAAATATAATAATAATAATATATAATAATATTGGGGCTTTTAGGCTACATACAAAAAAATAATTCATTAAGGAAATGAGGTGAAGAGTAAAGGAGGATTATGAAATGAACACACCACAAAAGTACAACACGAACACGGATGTGAGGTGCTGCGTGTGAATGACCTCGACTCACGGTTAGGATCTCCACCGGGATGGGCGTACGCAAGCGCTGCCGGTAGCGTGTGTTGATCTCTTTCACCGGGACCAGAACAGCCAAACACACCACGGAGATCAGCAGCGCTGTCGTGTTGGTCTGAGGCAGGTTCTCCATCATGGACGCTAAAGTCTGAACACAGAAGATGCTGGACAGACGTTCATAAAGACGCTACAGCAAGGAAAACTGCCCACAATCCACAAGTCTTTGTCTTTTCCATGTGTTTTAAAGATATAAAAACAGATAAAAACAGACTCCTATGAAGCTGTCAAAATTCCAAAAAAGGGAAATGAAATCCTTTAATCAGTCATTTTGAAAGCTTTGCCCACCTTGAAGAGAGAAAAGGTCCCAGTGTGGCGAGGAAGGTTCAGTCCCAGCATGCTTTGCAGCTGTGAAACGGTGACATGAAAGGCAGCAGCGCTGGTGAAGGCCTTGACAATTGGCTCTGACAGATAGGAGGACAGGAAGCCCAGCTGAAGCCCAAACATGCAGAGCTGCAGGACAGAAGGAATAATAATAATAATAATAATTATGATCAGTTATTCCAGTCACGTTTCCTGAAACTGTTGATGATGGTCTACTGTACTTAGTACTTCCTGTCTTACCATCATAATTCCTGACAGAAGTGCTACAGCCGAGGCCACGCCGATTCTCTGGATCTCAAAGTCGGACACTTCTGAAGTGGAGTTCACCACCAGAGGACTGGGAACCAGTTGTTCTACCACCGAACCGGTCATTAAACTCACCACAGCAAACGTACCTGAGAGAAGACCGTGGACCTCAGAAAAGCAATCTAATGGTTGTAATGGTGTTGTAATGGTGGTAATGGTTTCACGCGTGGGGTCCTACCTGTGGATATGTGGCGCCCGGTGCCAAAAATCATATACAGGACTACGGGAAAGAAGGACGTGTAGAGACCAAAAACTGGTGCCACAGATGTGAGCAGGGCAAAGGCCATTCCTGTTTAAAGGAGAATAAACTCGACGTTTAAAGGAATACCTGCATTAATAATACTATCATAAATCATATCATACTAACTATCATCACACAAATCATTTTATAACAATAAAAACAAATAGAATACTAATACAAACAGGACCAGTACTACAAATAATACATTTGAATTAATTCTGAATTAACATCAATGTACACATCAATAGTAGTAGCGTTGATTTCGATATTAAATTTGATGCAGTTGCATTCAAAACTGTTAAAGCTTCATTATAATAATATTTATCTGCAAAATGTACAGTAGAAACTTACAGTAGTTTGCATTAAACCAGCAATTTACATAGCTCACATATCTAATATTAAAAAATGTCAGTATTTTTTTTATTTAGTTTGTAAATTTTAAAAATAAATTGTATTTATGTTACAATAAATTTTAATTTTTTCATTTTAATTTATTCATTTTAATTTATACATTTTAATAAATAATAAATGTAATTGAAATTTGGATGGAATGAATAATGTGCAATTCAACTGTATTATATTTGACAAAATATGAATTAGTAAAGAAATAAACCCAATTGAATAATAATAACTATAATTCTATAAATATCTATGGATGCATTTTCATTTTTCTTAAAATACCATTAAGTAATTTAGTACAATACAATTAATACATTGTAGAATTATTTAATTACACAAATTAAACTGTGTATAATTTAATGTATAATATGTATGTATATAATGTATAATGTATTCATAAGAATATACTATTGTATCCAAATACAATATTACTACCTGATACTACATCATACCTAGCGGTGTTTTTTAATACCATAATAATAATAATACTAATAATCAATGATACTATGATAATAATAAGTACATATGAAGTATTCCAGTGTGACTTGACCGACCTTGTGGGATGTGAAGGATGCCCACGGTGAGTCCTGCTACGGTGTCCCCCAAAATGCATTTCCGGAATCGGTACCCGGGCAGCCAGTCGACGATGGGAACTCTGTCCCGCAACAGGTGAAGGCAGGCCCGCTGTGAACATCCGCACCTCACCGCCAACTTGTCCCGGAGCCTCGGACCGGCACCGGGGTTGTCCTCCTCGGAGCCGTATGCCTGCTGGAAGCCGTCCTCGGTGAAGATGCTCCGGTACACGGCCACGGAGGCGCTCATTGCTGGCCGGGGGGATAATGACAGATATCAAGATATCAAGAGACTAGGCTGATATTACTTTGGGACTTTTACAGCAAATTGTTCCACGGCTGCCACTCCACTTTGCCTTCGGACAAACACAAGTTCAACTTCAATGACCAACTTTGCCAGAAAGTGGAAACACTAGTGGTGGTGGATCGATACAAACATCGACAATATCGATACCAAAGTCTAAATAAAAAAGACGCTGCCCAACTGTAGTGGTGGTGTGTGAAAATCCATGCTACTGAAACAAATAATTCGTTTTAAATATTTTATAATATATGTTGTGGAGTGATACTTTTGATACTACAGAAAGAAGTGCAATGTTCTCATGGGAATTTGTGTTTGTTTCTGAATAAAAAAAATTATGCTAATAAAGCATTTTATATTTACTTATGAATCTGACAAAATTCCTGATTTTTAAATCGCAAAAAAAGATAATAAAAACTCAGATTTAGATGTATTCATATCGGTGATGTCCACCTTCATGTATTAAAGTATCGATATGATATCGGCGATACCAAATGCAGCAGTATCGTACACCACCAGGAAACACAAAGGTGAGCTCAACAGGTTATCAACAGCATGGCTGCCAGGCTGTGGAGGTCCTCTGGGTCCTTGTGCTCGTAGTGTTCATTGCTGTGTTATTATTTACTGCTTCATTTATAATGTTTTTATAATACTAATAATTATAATATATATAAATAATTAAATAATAAATCCTCACACATATAGTAGCTGAATAATAAACAATATATAAAACAACTTTGGATCAATTTCAGACTTAAACTAATGTACAGTTTCAAGTCGGCGAGATAAAAATAGTTTTTCATGTTAGCTACTACAATAAAAATATTGCTGTATCTTGCTTAATATACAAGTCAGTTATGTAAATGGAACACAGTTGGCGTTATTTTTTATTAATTTTTTTTGTAAGGGCTTTAGCATCAAAATAGGCATTCCCCATGATACGCATTGCTAGCAAGTTGACATAAATCTATTTTCTTTTTTTTTTCAAAATTTTCTTTTTTTTTTAATTTCCAACTTTTGGGGGAATTTCATTCACAATCCTTATGTGAAACATAAAAAACACATATTAGCACATATTTATGACTTAATATGAGCTAGCTAACAACAGACGTCATGGGAAATATCTATTTTGACGCTATAGCCCTCACAAAAATATGTCAACATTTACATAACTAACTTAAATTAATACATGTCTGTAATATATTTGACTAATAAACTGAGCTGTTGTGGTTTTAAATATGCTTTGCAAACAACTTCATGATTCAACTTTCTCCTCGCTGCATAAAGTTCATGACACTAAACATCTTCTCCACCCGTCTCCTTCATGCTGAGTGTACACTGGGACTTCCATTCTTCCCCTCCAAGGAGAGGCTCCAGTCTCGTTGTTCCTGGAATTGTTCTTTATCTGCTTTGTGGGATGCTTGTCCCAACCTCCCATTCCATGTTGGAAATGACCTTGTCTAAGAGGCTGCGTGTCCCCGTCTCTTCACCTCCCATCCCTTTCCGCTGGCTGCTCCTATCTGTCCATCAGTACCTCCTCGTGCTGCTGAGCCGTTGGCATTGTTTCACTTCACCAGTCAAGAAAAAAACATCTTCCTGTCGCCTCCTGAATTTGAAGCAATTGGTTTCTTTTGGGGTTAAGAGCTCTTAAGAAGGGTTCTTTGATGTGTATGAAAAGACTATTAAGATTGTCACCCTCCATTATTTTTGCTAATTTTTGTGGCTTCCATCTTTCCAATTCATCACACTTTCATTCCCTCTGTCTGCCTTCCTACCTGCTCCTCTATTGGAACGTACCATTATGTAGACTTGGTTATGTCATGTGTCACTTCCGAGTCCGTTCAACAACAACACTGACACAGCCTTGAACCAGCCTTGAACCGCATCGTGAGACCCACCACTGCATGGTCCGCTCTGACAACGACATAGCCAACGTTAGTGTGGTTAGGTAGACGTTCTTCAGGAAGATGGACATTCTAAGAAGAAGAACATTTGCATGAAGCAAACTGAAAGAGAGTGAGAGGATTCAGTACGCAACCACGAGTATAATGGTTCCAGTATTTTGTCATGTGTGTGAGACTGAGACGGAGTGGCTCCTTGAGAAGCACTCGTGCAGCCAGGCTTACCTCAGACAGAGGTCAGGGCAGCTCGACGTGCTTGTGGGTCCATTCCATTCCATCGTTATGGGGGGCAAGACGTTGAATGTCAACATGCACATTGAAAGGATGTTTGGAAAATGTCAGTCCCATCGGACGTATACGCTAAAGTATGTCACCAATCTGAGTACACACCTCATGTTTCACAAAATATTTTGACTATCAGTCAAAACTTTTACATAACTCCAATTTCTCTAGAGGAAAATCCTACAATTTGAAGTGTCCACGATCATAAAGTACCACAGTGTGTTCCAAACGCTGTTTTTATGCTAAGAGGAAGCTTTATGTTTTTATTCCATGAGGAAGTTGGAACACTTGTAGGAATAAATTGCACCAACAGCCGAGGTTAAACAACCCTCATTTTTGCATAACGGCTTGAAAATGTTGTGGTCCTTGAAAGGGGCCTTTCTGTGTCATTTTGAAATTCAGTTGTGGTTAACCTTACCATTTTTTTTACGGGATCAGGTCAACCCAGATTGAAGTGCAAACGGAACACTCGTGTTGCAGTTAGAGATCGGTTTGTTTTGATAAACGTTTCCACAATGAAAGTGTGATGCTCACCAGTCCAATTCATGGCAGCAACTGAAAAAGAAAGGAAAAACAATGGCGTTAGAAAGGAACAAAGCAAACTGGCATTATATGTACTTTTGGAACATCAAAACACTTTTTGTTTATTTACTTTATTTGCATTTTATTTAACCTACAAATGTGCCAGATCATTTTCCTGCCCCTGTATATACAGTATGTATGTATCGTGATATTTACAATGCAGTCATTTCTTTATCAAACTTTCAATTTCACAGTATTGTTTTATGTATTGCGATAGGAACATGTCGCCGGGCCTTCTCTTACCTCTCTATCAGCGAGAGACGGCATCAAAGGACGCCTTTGGCTCCAGCTGGGGGGCCAATAGCTTCTCATTTCCTGTCAGTCTCTGCAGCCATTGAACAGCGGCGTGCTCTGGCGGGGTTGAGCGGACCCTGGGGAGTCCCTCCGCCAGCCTCACCGAGGCGCTCATCGCCGCTTCCTGCTCATTTTAAGAGATCCCTCAGAATGGAGCGCCATTGTCCTGCCTGTTATCTGATGGCCCCCGCTCAACAGGCAGACAAAGCCGAGTGGGCCCCCTCCCCTCATGACATACTCACACCCACTCCACTGACATGTGTTGGAGTACTCTATGGCGCTAAACAACAAACACTGATGGAAGCAACAAAGGCACAAACTAAATGCAGATAAGATACTTGGATTGTCCGATCATAAAGTAAGATGCATACATGTCATTATTTTAATGACATTATTTTCATGTTTTATAGCCTTATATAACCTCAGAACACAAACAAAGTCCTATAGATAAAAGCTTGAAGCCAGCACTGTAACAACATTTACTCCTGTTAAAGCATCACGTAATAAGAAGTCAACTTAGCCAAATAGCAAAATAACCCGGCATGTGAAGGATGATGACGTAACAAGGCTCATTCGTGAAGAAAACCACGTGATCCCAGCAAGCGTTCTTAGTTTTAGGTGTTGGAAATGACATTTTCGTCACCCTAACAAAGTTCAACAAATTCAACATGCGAGCAGCACCCTCTTGTGGACAAATGCGGTACTGTATAGCCAATGCAATCCAGTCCAGCCTCTCTGAGTCATGTGACTGATGGAACTCCGAGCACACACTTCCTGTCTCCCAATAGCGGCGTTCCAGCGTTGTGATCAAAGGGGGACTTGGCAAAGAATAAATAAAGATAAAGTCAAGACTGGATCTCCAAGCTTCTCCTATTTCACGGACCTCCGACCTGGCGGGACAGACTCCACCGTGGTGGTCTAAGAATTAGCAGCCAGGCTAGCCTGATCATGCTAATAACTGCTAATAACGTCTACATTTGATAGCAGCCATCCTGTGACCTTTGTTGCCTCCGCAGCAGCGCCCTCTAGTGGGCTGATGTTCACTTTGTTTATTTCTTATTATTCTTGTGTATTGTAATACAATATTATATAATATATTACAAAATATTATATCAATACATCTATATCATACATTTGTGAGAGTAGATTTCATTTAAGTAATTTGTCATTTTATTTTTACTTAGATTAATAATTTAATTTAGGTTTATTAGGTTATTTTAGGTTTATTTTGGAGTATTTAGTATTTAGTTCATCTTAAAGGTCTTGTTTATTTTTTTTTATTTTAATATTTATTTTAGAAAAAATAATGTAGGGTTTTTGACCATGCTAGTAAAATGTACTTAATGTACTGAAATAATTTTATGAGTTTTAAGTTGTTTCTTTTCCAAAATCCTACTCTCATTTTTTTGTTATGTAAATCTCTGACATGTTGGAGCCACATAAACCATCTCCAGTGGTCTCCTGGACAATCCTCAACCTTGGTCATGTTCAAATCCAGGCTAAGACTTCAATTTGGACACTGAAAGTACTTTATCTGCACTTTTCACATTTTGGGAACGAAAAATGCTAGCTGGGTTGAGACCAAGAGAAGGTAGAAAGACCCCAAAAAGCACCAAATGATGTCCCGATATGTTTAAGTCAGGACATATGAGTGTCAATGTACATTCAAACATCCCATAGAGAGGAAAAACAAGACGGATAGAAGAACTGGAGAAGTGAAACCGATTCAGCATCTTGATCTCCCCTTCTTTTTCTTCCTCTTTTATGAAGATCAAGCAATGGCAAAAAGTTGAATAATTCCGTGTCTTTGATCTCCATGCACACACGCACACAAGCGAGAGTTCATTTTCATTTTTGATTTCCCCCCAATTCCTTTCTGTAAGAGTGCCAGCATCAAGATTTACCTTGGTGTGCAAATGTGCTGGAATAGGTTAAAAGGAAAGCTCGCTACTTTCTCAAAGCACAAGTGCAGATGTTATGAAGTTCATTAAAAATTTAGCGATTCGTTTCCCCCGGTCCCAATTTAAGCTGCATCAAACGGAGGAAAACAGACGGAAAAATGACTTGTGAGAGAAGTCCACGCATGTGGTCCGTCTTTTTACACGAAGATAATAATGCTCAGTTCCTGTGGACATTTATTATTGGTTGCTACTTTAGCGGAGTATCTGAGTGTCTCCATATCGCTGTATCTGATAGCTAACAGGGCGTAAAGTATTCAGATCCCCGGCGTTTCAATATGACCAACGAAAAAAAAAAAAAAGAATCTGCCGGACCCAGACAAACACAAAGTCGTTGTCGCCATGCGGTCGGGCTCTGAATGCGCCATTGCCAAGCCCCTCCCAAGTCGCTGCGACGGAGGAGGAGGCTGAACTTAGTTAGCATCCGTATTTTGCTTTGCAAACATACGACCTTTCACCCCAACTGGCTTTCAGATGCTGTTATCAGTAATAGCGGAGTTTGACCGGGAGACGATTCTGTTGGGCGGCATTTAGTTGGCCGTTCTCCTGTTGGCTCTGTTAGCATTAGCTCGCTAACGTTAAGGCTATGTTTACATTGGCCTGAAACGGTTAAGTAAGTAAGGCTTGGGAACTTGTGTAGAATTGGACCCTTAAGTTAGTCGGGTGGGAGGGTGGGGGTGTCATGTTCACAATGGTAGTTTTTGAAGTTATTTGTTTTGGACACTACTTGACACAAAAGTGATACCCCCCCCTGGACCCCCCCAACCAACAAGTAGGTGTTTCTGAAAATTGCATCAGTGTGTTGACACGGCAACAAACCTTCCTAACCAACACTTCCATCTCCTCCCAAATATTCCTGCCATCAGAAAGAAAGAATGTCAAGTCTCAAGGTGCGCCCCCCCCCGTCCCCCCTCTGCATGTGGGGGGTAGTGGTGGTGGTGGGGGTGGGGGTGCATCTGCACAGGTGTTGCAGCTGCATTCGTACATAATTCGTCTCTGTGCAGCCATTGCTGTATTCTACCCCCCACCCCCAACCCCGCCCCGTGGGACCGCCCCCTCCCTTCCACTGAGTGATATTACAAGCAGCAGCCTTGCGCCTGTGATCTGCATGCGGCCCGGCTCCCTCCTGGTCCTAGGTGGATAGCGCTTGACTTGTTCAATTTGTTTAGAAGGCTCATTCGGCGCTTTGAAGCCACGCGTTTTAGCATAAATCATAACCTGTCTCCTTTCGCACAACTGCTTTGAAATGCAACATCTGCTTATGAATCCCCCCCCCCCACACACACACCACCCGCTTTACAATTAATTCGCCTACATTCATAGATTGACTTCCTATGATTTTTTTCCTTTAAGGCCTGAGATGCTGGTCTTCAAGGTCCAAGGGTTAGATGTGGCTCAGCTTCCCTGAACTCCTCCTGCGCTCCGTCACACTCGTCACTTGGTAACCTACTTAGAAGTTGGAAAGTGTCATGGTTGTGGGCCACATTAGCCGCCTTGTGTTGTTTACTCTTTCATCACACTCTTCAGGTTGCCTGTTTGTTGGTTTGTTTTGCAAAGCACAGCCTTCTGTTCTGCTGTGGGACGACTGCGGAATCAAAGTCCCAGGGAGCAGCCACGCTGACACCCGAAAGCTCCACCTGTCACTCTCCGTTTGTCTGAATGACGTTGATGGGTGGAACGCAGGATGCAGGTGCTCATGCTGCTGATGCTGATGCTGATGCGGATGCGGCGTCGTATGAGCGCTCTTTTAAAGTTGGCCTGGTGACGTTTCTAATCTTAAACTAATGGCAAAACATTGTGAGGTATATCAGCGTGAGATCTGTGGGAATAAGTAAGTTCAAGCCCTCAGAACATCAGCATTAAGAATTCTTTTTGCAGGTTGAAGAGCAAAATAACAATTCCTCCAAATGGAAGTATTTGATCAGTAGTCATCAATTAAACCTACTGAGGTGCAAATGTGCACCACAAGGATTAGATGAAAGAGTCTCTGTGTCATTTGTTCCCCGCCCTCAGTGGAGCTCGGCTGGGTTCACATCACACACGCGCACACACACACACACGCACACACACACACACACGCACACACACACAAACAGCAGGCTGATCCATGGCATGGCGATGACAAGATGACACTTCCCCTTCCATTACAGCCTGAGCTGACGGAGGGGCTTAACACATAGCGGCATCACAGGCCGGCACTTACAAATATATCTAGTGCTGTGCTGGTTGGGTGGGTTGCACCCCCCCCCCCCCCAACCCCGCCTATGTAGCCCATGTAGCTCTGGGCCCGCTTTGCATGCCTGATTTCAGCTGGAGTCGTGCCATGAGAAATTGTTAGCATGCCCAATTTAGGCCCCCCCCCCTACACAGTTGGCATGTTGGGGCATTACTGTATGTGTAATATTACTATATATATATATATATATACATATATATATATATATATATATATATACACACACAACGTCAGGCAAAATGATCTGACACATTGGTAGGTTAAATAAAACGCAAATAAAGTAAAGACACAAAAATCAACCGTCCAACCTCGCACCGCCAGAACTGATTTAATCTTTAAAACATCATGAAACAGAATGGCATTATATGTACTTTTGGAAAATAAAAAAAAACTTTTTTTCTTTCTTTACTTTATTCGCCTTTTATTTAACCTCCAAATGTGTCAGGTCATTTTGATGTTTCAGGTTTGGCCTCCCATAAAAACTGAAAAAAAAAAACAAATGAATGAATCCTAGACATGCCAGAACGTTAATACCAAACACTTACAATAAAGAACAAAGAAATAATAAAATTGCAATGATATATATTACAAATAAAGTAAATGAGGAATGAAAGGAATTAATTATTTGGGGCCCTGTTTTCATAGACCATAGTTCCAGTTAGTTGGTGTTGGAGTCACTCGTGTTTAAGTCACTTGTGTTTAAGTCACTTGCGACTTGGGACAGAGGCGTGGGTGCGCCTGCGCCTGGTCTACGAAATTAGAGCCAAATGTGTTAACAACAAAGTTGGACAAATGTCTTCACTGCAAATGCAACAAAGTCCTTAGCATAATATTTCTCCGTGGTTTATGATTCTCCTTCCTTATATTTTATATTCCTTATATTCCTTATATATTTTTATAACATCAAATGCCTGTAGTGTCTTTTCAATTGGGTCATTTTAGTGCAGTTTGAGATCTTCCCCCAATCTATTCCATACTTGGATTCCACGTACCGATATCCTGGTTTGTGTGAGGAAACACATCAATAATGAGTCCCAACTTCCATATTTTGGAAGCCAGACTCCAACAGACCGACCCCCTGTCCCAACTTCGGTACTGATGTCAAATACGGTTTCCTTTCTACAATTTCTACAATTTCAAAATGAATAAATGGGTTCCATTTCCTGTCTGAATCCACGGCGTGTACAGTAAAGTCAGCCTTTCCGACGGTGACAGGTGCTCCCGTCTCCGGCAGCCAAAGAACAAAGCGATAAGATGAATTGGCAGGGCTCCCTGGGTGCTACAATACCCGCGTTGACTTGATGGCTGTAAACGATATTGTCAAGCATTACAGCTATTTATTTACCTTTGTTCATCTTTGTGTTCCGAGACGCTTGATGATTGATAATGCTGTTGTTTCTTTCCCCCTTTTGTCTCCGTCTACTATTTTATTATTCATTCCATGTGGCATTCCACAGACGAGCAATTGCAGGGATTTCATCTTTTTAGGGAATTTACACAGCCACCGCTATGAATAAACAATTCTATTTCTTTCTTGGTAAATCAGTTGTCATCAATTTTGAATATGATACTTGGGAAATGGATGAACATGGAGGCCTCGTGTTTAGAAAAGCAGCAGCAGTAGAATTATAAATATGTATTTAAATACGTATTCAAGATTTACAGTAGGTATTATGAATTCAAGTATCACATCATGGTTGCCAAATGATAATATACAATTTTCTACTATGTTTAATAGCATAATACACTTTAGGGATAATGTCTTTTTCATCATCATCCATATTCGTGTTTAAAGAAAATACTCATTATGTATTCATCTTTTCTTTTTAGCCTTTTTACGAAATAAAACATAAAATATAATAAAATAATAAAATTATTTGTATCCGTATCTGTATTCAGAGTGGGCGGGGCATAGGCCATAAGTGGGCGTGGTTTAAACAAAAACGTGTGGGGCTTACATCTCTACATTTGAAGTCTGGAATTGACTTGTATTGATCAGTAGTTGCTATTTATGTATTGTTTATTGTTCATCTATGTCATCCTTCAGACTTTATTCTTTCAATATTTATGATAATTATTTATTTTCCTCCCATATTCCAGAACAGAGACCAAGGCAAATGTCGAAAAAGTACTAAATAATAAACAAAAGTAGGAAAAAATAAGTACAACAATAAGAAGGCCTAATGGCTGATGGGCGACGGGTGTGCAGACCAGGAGAACAAGGCAGGAGTCCACTGCAGGACAGAGCAGAGACAACAGGGGGCAGCAGACCAAAACAAGTACAGATGGTGGAACCAGGTATCCAAGCTTTGAGGTTTTTTTGGGAGGACTTTAGCTCCAAAATACTAGGTATTCCCCATGACGTTAGCTAGCTCATATTAACTTGTTTCCTTGCTCTTGTGAACGATGGGCAAAATTCCCCAAAAAGTAGAGTTCCCCTTTAAAGGTGTTTGTGTAATATAATACTGCATAAGAATCGTGGACATCGTGGATCTTTGCCAACGCCGACCGACTCGTTTCCCACACCCCCGTAAGCATTTAATGCTACAATGTGACTTTTACTCCTAAAAGTACTAAAGTCAAAGTATTTGTGCATGAGACTACTTCCCAGGCAGCCATCTTTGCAAGTTAATCGCCGAGGAGTCCACGCGCGCAACATCGCTCCTTTTGACATCAAACGTGCTACTTTGTAAGGTGAAGCCTTCAGACGCATGTCGTATCCTGTCGAGATGATGAAATGATTATGAAGCAGCATGAAAGTGACATGCGCCAGATGGACTGTGTTCATCTTCATCACAGTGGAGCTCCTTCTACCACTTCCCCTTTGATAAAACATGAAACATATGCTCTGCTCGCGCTTTCAACCTTCAGGATGTTGACTTTTTTCAAAAAGTTGTCTTTTGGAACAATAAATTCCTTAAATATTTCCAAGACGTTGGCGTTACCACCAACAATAGCAAGCGAAATGTGAACAATATGGCAGGTTTTATGTCAAGAGAGTCACAAAGGTGAAGTCGGCAGCTAGCATATCTTCAATAGATTTTTTGCAACGTTCACCCCTACTCCCTTTCCTTTTCGTCTTCCATCTCTGGGAGTATGGGTGCATGTCAAGTGATTGTTGAATTGAAATATTGATGCTGAGTATCAAAGCGTGGCGTAGCACTCCTGTGTTTCCAGAACTAACCACGGAGCGCTTTGATCAGATACTCCTGTGATCTGACTTCTGAAGTTGTTAAGAGTGCTGGAAAACAAAATGAAAACAAACTTCAAGTGCTCTTGGTATTGATAAAAGTTTCCTTTGACAAGTGGAGATGGGAGATGTCTGCTTGCCCCAGACGGGAGATTTTTGGAGGGGGGGTTTCCTACATGCAAATGGACAAGACACCAGGGAGGCGTTCTATGGTGCCTGTCTCCTGTGGCGAGGGACGGACCCAAGAGGTGGGGGACGCCACAGGAGTCCTGCAGTGGCAACAAAGTATTCAGGCGGATATTACTCATATACAGTAAATACAATAGAAATGTTGCAGTTTTGTGGCATGGGCATCCGGGGTGAGCATTCCACCAGGCCCGTGATATGACCCCAGAGGGCCACCACAGTTAGAATCCGTGGTTGAGGCTATGGCCACGCAAACAAGCACCTCGGTTGGCTTGTGGTATGACATTCTTAATTTTACAGTAAAAATCATGAACTACTTTCTAAACTGTTAGGGCAAAATATACAAGATACTCACGCCACAAGATGGGATGACTACAAGAACTACATGATATTTCAACATTACCTTGAAGAAAAGTACAATGAAAAACTATATGACAATATTTTGGAATCTACTCATTGAATTTCTACCAAGTTCCCTTGCATGGCCTGGTCTTGGGATGAGCATCATATGTTGTTGGCATAACAGTGAAAGCTAATTTATATTTCCATGTAAATAAATCAATAAATATTGAACAAAAAAGGGCCAAGCAATGATCCTTGTGGAACACCGCGAGTGACCCCACAGTACTCAGAAGTCATATTATCACAAACTACACGATGCGTCCAATCCCCAAGATAAGCTCTAAGCCAAGAAAGTACCAGACTATCATAGTATGAATACTGCTAGTACTGTTATTTGACTTTTCTTTTGAAATTTTGCAACCTCGGAAATTTCCTCAGGTCTCAGTGACCTCTGACCTCATGAAAGTTTATCATATAAATATCTGTTCTAATTGCAAAAGTTGAACCAATTCCTGTTTTTCTCCCCCCGGTGGGTGTCCCAACACTTTTGACCATGTGATATCTGACATATGATAGGACGTGAAATGTGTACAGTACATAATTCCAGCTCATCACACCGTGAGCTGACAGTTTGATGTGTTTTGGCAGGATTTGATCATATTAGCAGAAAGCCGGGGACCCTTAGTGGTTATGGAAAATGTAATTAATCAATTATTCATTTATGGTTTGAGTTGTTTTTGGAGATGTACAGTATTGCTCGCTTGCTGTTTGACAAACTGGAGCAAAAACGATGTTTTTTTTTTTTTCTTCGAAAGAAATAGACATTTGGCAGAGTACTACACAAGACACAAACTAATTAGGAGCAGAGGGACTCGACTGATGAGAGAATGCTTTCAATCATAATTAGGCAGGTGGCATGGCAGGTTTTCCGGGACGTAAATCAAGAGCATCAAGCCTCCGAAAGCTTGTTCGAGCTCAATGTGTGTCCGGTCCAGCATATGTCTGGAAAACACACACGCACTCCAAAGAGGCAGTTTTACCTCAACAGGAAGCAGTAAAGCCAGTCCTGAATGAGGTATCAAACGCTTGCACTGTAAAGGCCAGCTGTTGATGTTGAAACGGACCTTCATGCTAATTATGGCCCAGCTTGTCCTGTCCTGGCGCTCAATGGTTCGGGGTGCGGGACAACACTTAGCTTGTACATGCTGTCTGTCTCGTCCATTAGGACGCATTTGTCACATGAGGGCCGTTGAGTCAGCGACATGCTGTAAAATGGCCTCCTTTTTGTCTCTCTTTGGGATAAGGCCACCAGCACAAAGACCGCTCTCCTGCGTGGATGCCTCCTTTTCTAGTGCAGATGGTCAAGACAGCTGGGACAATTTAGTGATGGGGCTTTTAAACTGCCCCCCAGGCATGGTAAAAACAGCTTGACCGGCCACTTGAATATTCAGTGTTCTCCTCTGAGCTGGGGAGTTGTGGAGTTGTCCCGGGACAAAACCCGACAACATATCCAAGGGAGAATATATCCGAGACTGTGATGGATGGATGGATGGATGGATGGATGGATAGTAGGGCTGCAACGATACCACAAATCACCGTTGGATTTGGTTAGATATGTTATGTTTTCATGCAAAAAAATGACCTTGCCATTTTTAATTACAATTGCCAACATTTTTCGGGGACCAATGATGGTTTTTCCACTTTTCTGCCCTATAAATGTACTTAGAATGTTGTATCCTGGTGTTAAACCATGCCAAAGGTTCAGATAAGGAGTCCTGAAAGAAGTTTGGGATGGCTAAAACGCTCGGTTTCAAAAGGCGTGGTAAAATTGCTCCTTTGTGATGTCACAGAGGGGCGGACTTCCTTATATGGTTCATAGTTAGATCAAGAAAGCTTTCTGTGCTGGTTATTGTGTGTAGCTGCTCTATAGGAGTCCACAACTCAATACAAAAGGGTCGGAAAAGAAGCATAATAGGTCCCCTTTAAAAGTGCGGCACAGCACTAGGAATGGGCCGGATACTCGTTATAAACTCGTTATAAGTTTGGGGGCGTGCCAAAACAAAAACAATCATGTCCTCCGTGTGAAACTATCTTGTGGATAGCACGTTGAAAAGCTTTAATTGTTGTACTTAATGTAATTCAATACGACACTTGGCGAGTATGACGAGTTTCGGAGTGATCAACAGTCAAACGGCAGCTAGCACTCGCCCGTGTGAGATGGCCAAGCAAAAGCCCCCCCAAAAATTTTATTCATCAGACAAGATGACCAGCCCTTCTCGGTGGCGACGGAAGACCCCGTGTTGACCAAACGTTCTCTCACTTTGTCACAACAAAGACGACTAAGGTACTCCGACCGCAAACCGTAACACAAAAATGTCAACGCCGACCCGATCATAGTTAACCTTGTGGAGTAAAAAAGCGGTTAGATGGGTTCAAAGCATTCCACGCGGCTACTCGAGCAGCGACTGTGACCGTGTACGAGTCTGACCTTTGACCTCGGCGACTACAGCCACCTTGTGTGGCGTGTTTGATATGACTACGCTATCAAATTCACGGCGCTAGCGCTTTGAAAGACAATGACCCCCGCATGTGGAAGAAGATGCACTTTTGACCTCCACTGTCTTTGAGCTCCATAAACAATAGAGTTGTTACTTCCACAAAACTACTCCCACATCCACTGACCTCCACAGAGATCAATTTAGGTGTATTTACTTCAGCTTTTTAAAATGAGCTTGCTATGCTAATTTTCCAGGTTTTAGTTTTGGAGTGGAGATGCGTGGCAGCCACCCAGTCGGTTGAGAAGCACAAAATGTGTGACGTTGTGGGCCTGATTAGCGGCGATCTGAACAGCTGTTTAATGAACACGGGGACGTCTTTCCACGGAATTGAGTTTTCCCTTGAAAACGCCGGAAGCCGTATCCAGGTCTATTTAAATGAGCTAACACGGGGAAGGTAAGCAGCGCCACATGAGCATTGTTTTCACAGTTCAAAGTGAGGAGAGAGTACTTTGCACTTCAAAGCCGCTCATCTGGGAGGCAGCGTGCTGGGGGGGCGGGGGGGGGGGGCACTGGCATGGTGGTGGGGGAGATTTGGGGAGGAAGAGGGGGCTGATGAGAAGGGACAGGAAATAAGAATCAGGGTAATTAACAACTTGTGCTCTGTAATAAAGCCACATACCTCTGCCTCCACAACAAACAACACTTCTTCATGTCGGCAACGTTTCACTAATATTAAAGATGATTGGAGGATTACTTCCATTAAATACAAATATTCTAATACCATGGATTACAAATAAATATTTTTTTTGTTTGTTTTGATAGTGATTATATTATTAATATAGCTATTTTTCCATATGCCCCAAGTGCACATTTTTACTTTGTGACACATTCACAACAAAGCTGGTTCACGGAAAATACAATTAAATTTACTAAGTGATTTAGCGAAATAAAAGAGCTACTTTGAGTGAGTAAAAATGTAAATAAAGTCATTAAGAAAAAATGTTTTCTATACTATGAAGAGAATTTTCCGTCCTACTCAGATGTAATTCATTGATTGAATTCCAGAGTGGATCTCCCTTCCCGTGGAGGTGTGTTTATGTAGGGATTACAGTGTGTGGAAAAAAAAAGCAGCAGAAGATAAGTGAAGAACTGTGATTTACATGAGAAGTGGGTTCCCAGCCTGGATTTCACCTCTTAACATTGTAATGGTGAGCAGATTTACAGAATGAGATTAAGCCTCAATCTGCATTTAATGGGGCACATCTGAAGTCGCCCTCTACTTGAACTCCCCGATGTGAGAATGTCACACAGGGCGGCCTATTTGATGTGTCACCTATCGGTGACAACTCTCAGCCTTTGATTGACTTTTATCAGTTCACGCCGTCCAGGATATTGCATGTGATTTAACATCAACCGTACATGTGTTGTTGATGCCTTGCCAAGTCATCATCTGGAAATATGCTACTCTATCATATCACATGACACAGGGAAAAAAAAAGGTCTGTCGTCTTCCGCTTGTCAGCCTCGACTTACCACAAAGTTGAATGACTTTGAATAAATATCGGGGGAATGTAGTGGTTAGCATTCTGGATTTTGGAGTTCGAAGTTCCACTAGTAAGCATCATCGGTATTCGTCTAAGGGGTGAAGGGCAACCGGAATATAAAGGACTCAAGCCAAAAATCATTTGGCGGATCAAAAAGATCTGCTGTGGTGACTCCGCAATCAGGAAAAAAAACGAAAGTTGAAGGCGGAAACGATAAGGCCCTGTATAATGTGTACTTTCTGGAATATAAATTACTCCAGAGTCTAAGTCACACCAGCCAAAAATGCCAAAAAAAACCCCCAAAAAACATATATAAGGGGGGTAAATTTTAATCACAGGAGAATATGATTTTCTTTTTGGGGTATCTCTCTCAATGGTCAGGGTATTAGCAGCAGATACTGGCACGCGAGTCCAGAGTCGGGGTATAAGTCGGGGCACCCAAACTATGAAAAAAAGTATGACTTATTGTCCGGAAAGTAAATAGAATAGTTGCATCCAGACGGGAACGGATCACCGTTTAAAAACGATCTAAGACGCAAAGCACACGTACATCCAAGACTCATCTACTTGGGTTGTTTTTTGACCCGCATACGGTTTTGGGAAAATGGAGTTACTCTGCCCGTCAAAACATCAGGAGATGCTCGTTGAAATATTTACATATTATGTCAACTTGTACTCCGGTTTCCTCCCACATTCCAAAAACATGCTAGGTTAATTGGCCACTCCAAATTGTCCATAGGTATGAATGTGAGTGTGAATGGTTGTTTGTCTATATGTGCCCTGTGATTGGCTGGCCACCAGTCCAGGGTGGACTCCGCCTCTCGCCCAAAGACAGCTGGGATAGGCTCCGGCACCCCCCTGTGACCCTCGTGAGGAAAAGCGGTAGAAAATGAATGAATGAATGAATGAATGTCAACTTGTTGTCGAAGCTCACTTCTGGTCACGTGACGGCGATGGGTCGGTGATGTCATCGTTTAAACGAGTCACACGGCGTTCCAAAAAAACACTATTCATTTTTGTCTTTTTAGAATATTCCGCTGGTAAAAATGAAAAGAAAGTACACACATCCAATTATTCTACTTTAGTGTTGTCTATGCTGTCTATGTTGTCTATGCTGTCTAAGTCTATGTTGTCTATGTTGTCTAAGTCTATGTTGTCTATGCTGTCTATGTTGTCTATGTTGTCTATGTTGTCTATGTTGTCTAAGTCTATGTTGTCTATGCTGTCTATGTTGTCTATGCTGTCTATGTTGTCTATGTTGTCTATGTTGTCTAAGTCTATGTTGTCTATGCTGTCTATGTTGTCTATGTTGTCTAAGTCTATGTTGTCTATGCGGTCTATGTTGTCTAAGTCAATGTTGTCTATGTTGTCTAAGTCTATGTTGTCTATGCTGTCTAAGTCTATGTTGTCTATGCTGTCTATGTTGTCTATGTTGTCTATGTTGTCTATGTTGTCTATGTTGTCTAAGTCTATGTTGTCTATGCTGTCTATGTTGTCTATGCTGTCTATGTTGTCTATGCTGTCTATGTTGTCTAAGTCTATGTTGTCTATGTTGTCTAAGTCTATGTTGTCTATGCTGTCTATGTTGTCTAAGTCTATGTTGTCTATGTTGTCTAAGTCTATGTTGTCTATGCTGTCTATGTTGTCTAAGTCTATGCTGTCTATGCTGTCTATGTTGTCTATGTTGTCTAAGTCTATGCTGTCTATGTTGTCTATGTTGTCTATGTTGTCTAAGTCTATGCTCCATCCATAATATTCATTCTAAGCTCTGACTGTAAATTGAAGCTGTGTCAGATGTTGTTGTGATCTAAATAAAAAGTATCTATATTATTCAAATTCCCACGTTGGAGTTGAAAGAAGTTAAAAATATTTTTTGACTGAGCTGCTCTTTTTTCGTTTTTTCCAGACTAAGCAAGTTTTGGGTCCTGGGTGTGTTTGCTGGTTTAGAACAATAAAAAAAGAGGGGGGGGGGGGTAAATCCTGGGGTCAATTTTTAGTAGAAATTGAGTGAGATTATGAGCAGCCCACCCCTTCATCTAACGACCCCCCCTTCCTCCTCCTCCTTCCTCCCCCCATCTCCCCTCCATTGACTCTCCTGCATCATAAGAGAGACCCCGTGGAGCAGATCTTTAGCTTCTATAAAGACGAGATGCAGCCCAGGTTCCTCAGGAGATGATAGCAGGGGATTGATATCGGGATTCATAGCTCTTCATCCTCACTCTTCACTTCTTCACCTGCTCGCCGATGCTTGAAGGCTTCCACGCTTCCACGGACGAAATAAAACACGCGTGTGGAGCAAATGAGGACGAAGTCACCGAGGAGGGATCGTCCCAGTTTGACCACCGCAGAGAGTGATTGAGGAGAGACTTGGTGTACTTTTCCACGCTTCCACCCACGAGTGGACTTTTGTGTTGTTCGTGCGTGGGGAGCAGCGCGTGGACAGATGGCTGCGCTGACGATTCAAAGGACGGACAACTTTTTGCACACCTTTTTGCAGGTTTGTGGTGTTATTTTGTTTTACATTTTATGTCAAGTCAATCATTTTTTTTCTTCTGCAAATTCATATTTTGAAGTCATAGTGTGTGGAACTCAGTGAGTGGAAAATACTTTTTAAAAACTTTTTGACATTTATCGAATTGTTTAGTTTGAGTGTATAGTTATAGCACACCAGGGAATCATTTAAGTTGAATTATCACCATTATTATTAATATTGCAGAAATTAATATATTTCTGAAAAGAACACCTCAAACAATATTTTAAAAAAAATTTGGTGTGCACCAGAGCATGTACTGTAATTGTATGTATTTTATATAATATAGCGATCAAAACCCCACAAGGGGATATCCGCCTAATCATAATTAGCCCAATTAATTGGCTTTATTGATGATCCCCAACAAATCGATTGATCCAAAGCCAACCTTGTAGCTGATTTAAACATCTCGGGATCAAACTTTGTCACCCCACAGGACCGCACCCCCAGCTCCTCTCCAGAGGGCCCCCCCAACGCCCTGTCCTTCCTGGCCACCACCTGCAGCCAGGCCTGGCAGGTGGGCGGCACCATGGGCACCGAGGGCTCCCAGTTCCCCTACGAGGGCACGGTCAGTTCCACGTCGGGGATGTTTCAGCTGTGGAGCAACGACATGGCGCCCAGCACGGCCCTCAGCACCCACCAAATGACCTTCACCGTGCCCAAGGTGCAGTTCCCTCACGGACACGTGCAGTCGGGCCTGGGTCACCACCACCATCATCATCATCACCCCCACCATCACCATCACGAGCTGCCCCTCACTCCGCCGGCGGAGCCCGCCCCGTCGTACTCGTTCGATCTCTCCCCGGTCAAAGTGTTGTCCTCGCAGCCGCAGAGCAACGCCCCCTACTACCCTCAGCACAACAGCGTGGGGCCAAACTTCTCCAGCTTCCTCCAGAACTCCTCGGCCAGGCACCACTTGCCCGGCGGCCACGGGGAGGAAGCGCAGCAGTGGTGGAGCCTTCCTCAAAGCAACGCGCCCCCCTCGCAGCACCCCTTCGCCCTGGGCAGACAGCTGGTGTTGGGGCACCAGCCCCAGATAGCGGCTCTCCTGCAGGGGACCCCCAAAGGCCTGCTCAGCTCCACGCGCCGCTGCAGACGCTGCAAGTGCCCCAACTGCCAATCCAACGGCGGAGGCTTGGAGCTGGGCAAGAAGAGACTGCACATCTGCCATATTCCAGAGTGCGGCAAGGTGTACAAGAAGACCTCCCACCTGAAGGCCCACCTGCGCTGGCACGCCGGCGAGAGGCCCTTCGTGTGTAACTGGCTCTTCTGCGGCAAGAGCTTCACGCGCTCGGATGAGCTGCAGCGGCATCTGCGCACGCACACCGGAGAGAAGCGTTTCGGCTGCCAGCAGTGCGGGAAGAGGTTCATGAGGAGCGACCACCTCTCCAAACACGTCAAGACCCACCAGACCAGGAAGAGCCGGTCTGGGCAGCCCTCGCAGGTCACAGACCCTCTGCTCGCCAGCATCAAGAGGGAGTAATGGCGGCCGTGCAGCTTTCCTAAATGATCAATAAAAACTTTGACTTTTGCACTGCGGGATAAGCACGCCGGCTCCTCTTCAAACATCTACAAACATCTCCAAGGACTAAATGTGTGCTTAAGATCTGATTTGATGCCTTCACAGTTCCAAAATGTGTTTGTTATATATTATTATGCCTTAGTGCAATTAAAGGTCGCCATACAAGAAAATGGGAACTCTGAGCTGATGTTAATCGTCCGCTTCACGCTTGTGAAACTCGACAATCATCTCCTGTCACTCAGTGATGATTTATGTGTAAATGATGTGAATTATGTAATCGGGTTAATGGCCGCATGTACATTTGAATAAACCATCTCCGTGTTGAAACAATGCACACTTCCTTAACGTTACTTTCTCCATCCTGGCAGCTAATTGCAATATGAATAGCGATGACAATGGCTTTCATGTCTTTTGAACGTGGGGCTTCTTCCCCGCCCGAGCTCATCACAAAACGTAACATTGTATTTAAATGATGGTTTGCAATATACAAACGGCGGGCCTTTGTGCCGCCGGCGTGAAGGAAGACCAACATGCTGAGATGTTCAAAGGCCGTCGCACCTCCGAGTAAATAGCGGGGCCCATTGATGGGGCTTTTTGTTGCGCCTCTGCAATCAAGTTCACAGTCATGCGTTCTTTCAATGGCTGTTTTCTTTCTCTCCGTGGAGAAGATTGAGTCAACAGATGCCACGGAGGGCACCGGCCAGGAATTTGCTGTGAATGGGACCCCTGTTGCTGAGACCCCTTCAGTGGTGACAGAAATTCCCTTTGATTTTACACCCTTGTGAAAGTTAATACCCCTCAACCCCCCCCCCTACGCCCAACCCCCGGGAGTCCGCTGTTGTATGTCACAGTTGTGTTACGATAGGCTCGGCTTTACGGCCCAAAACGGGGCTTTATTCAGGGAGGCTGGCCTACCAGATGTCGGCTCATCCAGGGGTTCCCTCTCCTGGTGTTTAGACCGTGGGACGCTTCTTTGAGGGGGGGGGCGGCAGACCATTGGGTGTGTTCTTGTAGAGTCCTATAGCAGAGCAAAATCAGATTTTTCCATTAAAAGAAAGAAAATATAAAAACTGTTGCTTTGGTTTCTTGTCCAGCAAAACAAAACACAAACTTTGGAAAATGGCCCTCAAAAGGTTATGCTATAAATTGTGTCAAATTGGCTACCAATACCAATACAGATACATGCAGTCAACATTTTTATGTTTTACTATATATATAGTTATATAGTATATAAACACTACTACTTCTATGAAACACTCTAATAACTAATTTTGTTGAAATATTCTTGTTAAATCTCCCACTAATATTGTTATAATGCTGTGTTTGATTTATCACAGATTCCATGGCCTGCCAAAGCCTGGAGCAGTGCAGTTATTGTTTTTATTGTCATATAAGTGCTACCTTGGCATAAAAGGGCCCAACTAGCCAGTGTTTTTTACATTTTTACATCTCTGATGATGTTGGCATTGAACTGCCAGCTAAATTGGACTTCCAGCTGCTATTGACGGGCTGTCAATGTGATGACCGTGGATGAAGTCCAGTGTTTTGCTAGCGTTAGCCATTTAGCATGGAACTACCACAATGATGACAAACATTAGCACTCAAAGTCATCAAATCTTACCTTTACGCATTTCCACATAGTATCAGCATTCCGGAGCAAGTATGAGGTGAAAGAAAAAGGCGGTAAATGATATTAGGTTTTCAATTTGGATGAAATGTTTTATGACTATTGCCCTATTTTAGCTATTTCCATTTGTACATTTCATGAATGAAAGGCGCATTGAGGAAAATCTTTAATAATAATTCTTTACGATGTTCCTACTGGCTTTTTAACTCACAAACATTTAGAATTTAAAACCAGTTTCATAAGTAAGCAAACAAAGTAATAAATAAACTATTAAACACTAATAATGCAACAAGGGACACGTAGCAGTCATAACTAGCTTGCGCTTGGGCGGCGCCATCTTGAAACATGACACCTCTGCATCAAATCCAGCGTATATAGATATGAACCACATTGCTTGTTTTTAATATTGTGCTTAAAATAAATATCGATATTTAAAAAATATATTGTTATTAAAAATATCAATATATCGTCCAGCCCTACTTACGCTAAGTAGTTTATATTTGTCCAGATTCGGTTGCCAGAGTAGAATTTGTGTGTAAAACCTACCGAGCAAAGTTTATATTTATTACATCACAATAAAGTCGCATTATTTACCGAAGGTCTTCATTCACCCGCCACAAATATTCAAAGGGGCTTTCATAAAAAAAAAAACATTTAATAAGTGCGTGTCGTATTATTGCTAACTACTGGCCTGAAGCGCCGTCTTGTCAGCCAACAGGATTGGTGGAGTGGAAGCACTGTGTCGACCCCTAGTGGCCACAATGAGGAACTGATTTTGTCAGCCCTCATTTGTTCATGCTCACTAGGAGCCTGTAGAGGGCGCTAGAAGGTTTACTTTTAGATTGAACAGACCAACCTAGAGCAGGGGTGGGGAAATATTTAGACTCATGGGGGGGGGGGGGGGGGGACATATGATTAACACACACACAATTTTATGCTTATCATTTTCCTTGAATCATTTGTCTAATTTTATCTGTAAAAGTGTTATACTATCAGCTGTATGTTCCCATGTTCCTTTTTTCAGGAGCACTTTAAACATCAGACCACATCCAACTATGTCATTTAAGTTGACAGTTTTGTAGTTTTTTTTTTACTAAATAAGACATCCAACTTGCAAGTCACGTTGCCAGTTTGTATGTTAAAAGTTGAAATACTTAGAAAACAATTGGCGGGCCGGATTCAAACGCTTGGTGGGCCGCATGTGGCCCCTACGCCGTAGTTTGTCCATCCCTAACTTGGATCATTGACTAATAAACTCAGCATCATCTTCATAATCAAATAGAGAGCAAAGTGATTACAAGTTTTTAATTGTCGGACATGACAGTACAACATAACATATGAGTCTGTTTGAAACAGGATAGAAGTCCAGAATCCCAAATTGAAAAAAAGAAAACCCTAAAGAGACTCTAGATAGGTTCACGGTGAACAGCTACAATATACAGCCTGAGTACTGCAGCAGTGTCCGACGCTCTGTGCCCCCCCCCTTCAGGTTGCATCGGTCCACATGACCCATGACCTGGAGGTTGTGCAAGTCCAGCTAAAAGCAAAATGAAACCTAAGTCTTGTCCCCGTGGTGATGAAGATGAAGATGTAAGCCCTTCACATCCTCTTGAGTCACGGTAGGTTTGAGGGCGCCAGCAGTTGTCGGAGGAATCATACCGTACGAGTACAGGAGGAGCTCATGCACACTCTCATGCACGCAAAAAGCCCCGACTTGCTGCACAGTCATGGAAATGCACACGGCGGGACCGCCCCGATTAGGAATGGATATTTGATGGTGGAATCGCCACTCATACAAACATAGAAAGCTTTCTTTGGGGGCCATCTTGGAGGACGGCCCCAGTAGAAAACAATGAAGTCATTTTACAGGTGCTGCGTTTACTTCCTTCATAGGTTCCTTCAGATGGCTGAACCGGGTCTTGGTATGTCTTCATTTGTTCTGGTCTTCATGCTATGCACCCATCGGAGGTCATAGGTCATCTTCAGCAAGCTGGGCCAGGTTGCTAGGGCGTCGTCCGGCTGAGGGAGTGGAAAACGGAGCCTGGTTTCCAAAATCTGACGACTGACCCCTGCGGCAGCCGTCGTCTGCTCTCTGTGGGGTGGTGGGAACATTTTCAGACCAACGGAAAAGATTTCAGCATGTATTCAAAAACCTAAACAGCCTTTTCCTGCTTGCAAAAATATCAATAGTTGTGTCAAAACGTGATATGTTATGCAAATGCTTAGAGGCCCAAGTTCCTCCTATTCACTGCAGGACGCGTACAGGAAACAATTATCTGCTCTCGATAAGCATCTCCTACTGACTTCCTCGTCTGGCTGAGCCTGCTTCCTGTTTGTTATGTACTAAGCCTTTGCAGCTTGAGTCAATTGAGAACGCCGAGGAAAACAACAACTGCTGCCCCGTCGCACCAGAGCCCCGCACACAACGCTACACGTCTTGGGGTGAAGCTACGTCCGCAACAGGATGCTCCCACAGGCTAGCGGCTGACATCCATACTTTATTTTTACAACGCAATTACAAATTTAGATTCAAGAAACTAATTCAAGTTCAAGGTTTTGAAATCAATCAAACAACCAGGGTGCCCAAAAGGACCCAAGGTTAGCGACCAAAAGGACCCAAGGTTAGCGACCAAAAGGACCCAACGTTAGCGACCAAAAGGATCCAAGGTTCAAGGTTAGCGACCAAAATGACCCAAGGTTAGCGACCAAAAGCATCCAAGGTTCAAGGTTAGCGACCAAAATGACCCAAGGTTAGCGACCAAAAGCATCCAAGGTTCAAGGTTAGCGACCAAAAGGACCCAAGGTTAGCGACCAAAAGGATCCAAGGTTAGCGACCAAAAGGACCCAAGGTTAGCGACCAAAAGGACCCAAGGTTAGCGACCAAAATGACCCAAGGTTAGCGACCAAAAGGATCCAAGGTTCAAGGTTAGCGACCAAAAGGACCCAAGGTTAGCGACCAAAAGGATCCAAGGTTAGCGACCAAAAGGACCCAAGGTTAGCGACCAAAAGGACCCAAGGTTAGCGACCAAAAGGACCCAAGGTTCAAGGTTAGCGACCAAAAGGACCCAAGGTTCAAGGTTAGCGACCAAAAGGACCCAAGGTTCAAGGTTAGCGACCAAAAGGACCCAAGGTTCAAGGTTAGCGACCAAAAGGACCCAAGGTTAGCGACCAAAAGGACTCAAGGTTCAAGGTTAGCGACCAAAAGGACCCAAGGTTCAAGGTTAGCGACCAAAAGGACCCAAGGTTAGCGACCAAAAGGACCCAAGGTTCAAGGTTAGCGACCAAAAGGACCCAAGGTTAGCGACCAAAAGGACCCAAGGTTAGCGACCAAAAGGACCCAAGGTTAGCGACCAAAAGGACCCAAGGTTCAAGGTTAGCGACCAAAAGGACCCAAGGTTAGCGACCAAAAGGACCCAAGGTTCAAGGTTAGCGACCAAAAGGACCCAAGGTTCAAGGTTAGCGACCAAAAGGACCCAAGGTTAGCGACCAAAAGGACCCAAGGTTAGCGACAGCAGCCCCAACAGAGAAGCTCAGACTTTCTTCTCCCAACTACTTTGTCCAGCTCCTCCCATTCACAGACCAGCTATGATCTCTCCAACATGTGCTTAGGCCTCCAACCAGTCCAAGTGCCCTGAACTCCTCTCCAGGGAGGAGTCCGGTCAGCATTCTGGTCCAGCACCTCATATGGTTCCTCTCAACATGGAGCAGTAGCGCCTCTATTTGGAGTTCTTCCCAGATGAGAGCGCGTCTTACCCTCTCTAGAAGGGAGGGGCCAGAATGGCATTTTGGCTGTTTACCACAGCGCAGGCTGCGCTTCGCCTGCGTCGAGAATAGACCAGGTCAGAGTCACGAAATTGTCACTGCGCCAAGCTGAAAATGGTTTGCCGCTACGGCCATCTTGGCGCAGCCCAGTCTACCCCATTGGCTGTGCACAGTGGTGCGCTGGACAAAGTGACCATTGAGTGGGGTGCGCCACAGGAACTTGTGCGGGAGGAGTTACCTGATGCACCTGAATGTACCATTCTTGGAAAAAGCTAGCTTAGCACTGATAGCAGTTTGCTGGTTTTGATCCTGCTTGTTTTATTCATGTAAAATTGATGTACCCCTGGAGGGGTACGCGTACACCAGTTATCGTTATTGTATCTCGTTATGGAGCCTCAGTTAGAGGAACGTTGGTTTGATGTTGGAGAACAGTTATGATTGAGATATTGTGCATGAGCAAGCATCAGCACTACCTTTGGAGTCTGCATGGAGGGCGTGTAGAGACCATTGGAAACAGCAGGACAGGTCTGCGGTTCCGACAAGGTCAGCTGAACATGGGACGGAGAAACTGTGTCAGCAGGACAGAGCTGCACCAGAGTGGGCTGCAAACGCCAAACATTGTGTTGAAGAGGGCATTCAGGTCAGAACATTGTGAGCGTATCATCACACGAGTTATGTAACCCTACATCCTGCAGCATGGAGGTCTCACTGGGACCCGGAGCCGGGCCTTGGCTGGGCAGGTACAGGGCGGGCAGGGAGGTGTTATGAGAATGGAGGGAGGGGTGCCTGTGGCGGTCCATCGAAGCAGACGAGTGGGGCCTCAGGGCGCCGCCGGTGGACGGGGGGGGCCGCATGGAGCGACCCAAGCTATTGGACTTGCTTTCTCTCCTTTGATACTCGATAGGTGACTGTAAGGCTGAAAGACACGCAAACATTTCATTTCGTATTTCGAAGCGGAAGCTAGCAAGAGATGGCTAGCAAGAGATGGCTAATAGCTAATAATGGGATTCAATTATTTTGCCTAGAAAAAAACACCCAAAAAATCCCAAGTGTTCCGGTTACATAACGTGACTTGCATATTAACCAAGCTAAGACAACATTGTTATTATAGGGGGAGGGGCGCTCTATAGGGGGGAACAGTTCGGACAATTCCAAGGGCCTCTGACTGGGAAGGGCCCCCAAAAAATATGTAAAATAATTTTGCTATCTGGTTGATTTTTTTTCTTTTTCAGATCCGGGTAATCCGGTTTCCTCTCACATTCCTATTTTTAAGTAATTTCAAGCAAAAATGTTGATTTATTAGGATTAGAGATTGGATAAATATATGTATTAAATATGTGACATGTTTTTAATCTTGACAGTGACTGTAAAAAAATCAATATCAGCAGCGATGAAACATAATTGCGGACGCATGATTGAATGAACGGATGACATTCCAGGCTCACCATTCAGGAAGTTGCGCTGTGTTTCCAAGATCTGACCCACATCGTCGACCCAGGCCCTGCACGTCTCCAGCGAGGAGGCCAGCAACTGGAATCTCACCGTGCTTCCGTCTGGATTGCGGGACGTCAACACGAAGCGCGCATCGTCACCGTCCGCGTTGAACTCCACCCCCAAGCAGCTCACCTGGAAGGGGTTACGTTTGAGAAGACACGTTGACTCGCTTTATTTGTGTACGCTCAGCGCAAATTTGAGGAATGCTTAAAGGGGAACTATTATGCTCATTTTTCAGCCCTTTGTATTGAGTCGTGGACTCCTATAGAGCAGCTACACACAATAACCAGCACACAAAGCTTTCTAGTTCTTCCAGAATCTGCACCTATTCAGCTGTGTTTCTTAGGATTTTGTGGTTCCTGCGAAAATTGTTAGCGCAAAGTCTAACAATTTTCAGATATTTCTGCCATGCTGACAAGTTAACATTGGTGTGTGTTTTCGGGAGAAATGTTTAAAGGGGACCTATTATGATCATTTTTCAGCCCTTTGTATTGAGTCATGGACTCCTATAGAGCAGCTACACACAATAACCAGCACACAAAGCTTTCTGGTTCTTCCAGAATCTGCACCTATTCAGCTGTATTTCTTTGGATTTTGTGGTTCCTGTGAAAATTGTTAGCGCAAAGTCAACGTCTAACAATTTTCAGATATTTCTGCCATGCTGACAAGTTAACATTGGTGTGTGTTTTCGGGAGAAATGTTTAAAAGGGACCTATTATGCTCATTTTTCAGCCCTTTGTATTGAGTCGTGGACTCCTATAGAGCAGCTACACACAATAACCAGCACACAAAGCTTTCTAGTTCTTCCAGAATCTGCACCTATTCAGTTGTGTTTTTTAGGATTTTGTGGTTCCTGCGAAAATTGTTAGCGCAAAGTCAACGTCTAACAATTTTCAGATATTTCTGTCATGCTCATAAGTTAACATTGGTGTGTGTTTTCGGGAGAAATGTTTAAAAGGGACCTATTATGCTCATTTTTCAGCCCTTTGTATTGAGTCGTGGACTCCTATAGAGCAGCTACATACAATAACCAGCACACAAAGCTTTCTGGTTCTTCCAGAATCTGCACCTATTCAGCTGTGTTTCTTAGGATTTTGTGGTTCCTGCGAAAATTGTCTGTTTTAATGCACATACCTTTATACTGTTTTTAAAGATGTACCCAGGAAGCGAGAAGCCCTTCTTTTTGTCCGTGGGCTCACTGAAGATGACCAGCTGCTCAAACAGGAAGACCCTTCTTTCCTTCGCTCGAGACAGGAAGCCGGAGTCCTGCTCAGTGACGGTGAAGGTGTCCTGCTGGAGCAGCTTCCCCTGGGCTGTGATCTTCCCCTGGTAAGCAACAATAAGTGGAAGTGCTTGTCACCAAATTGCTGGCACAAAATGTTATTTTCTTGACGTCTAAATTCTTGACACGTACCTCAAAGCCTTGGAGTCGACCCACATTCATCATGTCATTGCAACGTTTTGGCACAAAGCACATCACTTCTACTGCTTTCTGTTGAAAAAACAAACAAAAACTGTTGAAAGCCAATACAGACCAGGTCTAAACCAAAACAAGACTGTAACTTAACCTAACCTAGGTTAGGATTACCGACCTCCAACTCTTCTGTTTCCATCCCGGCTTTGGTGGAATACTTCAGGAAGTCCTGTTCAAATAAACACAGCATGGTCGCCAAAGCAGATATAAAAACATGTGGACCAGATCTCAATCTCTTGACTATGGGGCCAACATGATACCCACTCGACCACTGTGCAGGACCAGAATTCAAGAACATCTTACATTACTTTTAGATTTTGGACCCTAACAAATTCAAAGATATCTTGGAATCACATTAAATGAAGATCCAACTTTCATAATTGATCATATTTGATTTAGTCGGGGGCGGCACGGTGGTCTAGGGGTTAGCGCGCAGACCTCACAGCTAGGAGACCAGGGTTCAATTCCACCCTTGGCCATCTCTGTGTGGAGTTTGCATGTTCTCCCCGTGCATGCGTGGTTTTTCTCCGGGTACTCCGGTTTCCTCCCACATTCCAAAAACATGCTAGGTTAATTGGCGACTCCAAATTGTCCATAGGTATGAATGTGAGTGTGAATGGTTGTTTGTCTATATGTGCCCTGTGATTGGCTGGCCACCAGTCTAGGGTGTACCCCGCCTTACGCCCGAAGACAGCTGGGATAGGCTCCAGCACCCCCCGCGACCCTCGTGAGGAAAAAGCGGTAGAAAATGAATGAATGAATGATTTAGTCGGAGTGATGTTGTGACCACTGAGTGTGTGTGTGTGTGCGTGTGTGTGTGTGTGTGTGTGTGTGTGTGTGTGTGTGTGTGTGACCTGCTCTTCACCTTGAGCAGCAGCTGGTACTTCATGATCCTCTGGACAGGTTTGATGAGCAGGTCATTGAGTTGCAGCCTGTGACCCAGCTGCTCCCGCAACTCCTAGGAGGCAAACAATGCGACTCATGGCAGCTGATGTAATCGCAGCAGCAACAACATTCAATTTAAGATTTGTGTCCTGTTCCCGTTATTTTCTATCCGGATGACAACCAGGTATAGTTTATAGTTTATAGTTTCATACATATCCAGCAAAAATGCATCATCTGTAAGGAAAACTTGTCTATAACGAGTATCCGGCTCATCCCGAGTTAAGAGCCATCCCAAACGTCTTTCAGGGATCACTTCCAAATGCGTAAATGTCATTATCTGAAACTTTGTCATGGTTTACCACCAGAATCCAACATTCGAACTACATTTATAGGTCAGAAAAGTGGAAAAAGCACAATAGTTCCCACTTAAAAATGTGTCTGGTTTGATTCCCCTGGACCATGATTGTCTTGTGAGTTGGTCGTCTCGTGAATCGCCACATTTGACACCAAATCTGCTGTTAAAAGAGTAGAACAAACTCACCTCAAAGTAGGTTTCAATGTACTCTGAGACAATGTGCTCGGACTTGGGCTTGTTCTGACAGTAGACCACATACATATTCAGACGCCGCTCCTGCCCGACAAAGAAACACACAGATGATGTCAAACTTGTGAGAAACATTCATTTAGTCTTCTTAGCGGTAACTCTACTGTGACTGATTAGCGTCGGGAGGCGGCGCCACCCTGAGCGTCCGATGGACCGTGTCCGATGTACCACGTCATGTATAATCCACCCAGGTGGCCTTGTGTGTAACCAGAACCTTTGAGCGCCCATCAACATGAGTTTGCACCTAGCAACAAGCATCGTCACTTGGAAACTGCCGAGCTGCTCCGCTGCTGAATAAGAACACGTTCGGAGCCAATATGGCTTCCGTCGTCACACTGCCTGTTATTGAATAGCATATTTACAGGCATGCTGTTATTATTGTGTTCTTTAAAGAACTACAATGAGCAGGAATGGGAGAAAAAGACATTCCTTCCTCCTTCCTTAATGATGCCCTTCAGCTGAAACCTTTTCTTCCTTCTTTGCCTTTTGGGTACGACCACGGGTGTATTTGACGGTGCAAAACATTTCATCGACATTGTGGTTGTTGTTGGGGATAAACCTCATCCCAAACGTACGGGGATTGACTGTAGTACAGGAAGCGTTGTCTCAGGAGGGCATCACAAATTGCCAAAGACTCACACCACCCGGCACACAGACTGTTTGCCCTCCTACCCTCAGGGAGGCGCTATAGGAGTTTACGGACAAGAACCACCAGGTTCAGGAACAGCTTTTTCCCAACAGCTGTCTCCTTGCTGAACTCTGCCCCCCATTGCCCACCCATTCCACTACGTACACCCCCCCGCTGACCTATGCCCTCCCCCATCACTTCATTGCACTATTGTACTATTGCACTATTGTACATATACTATCTGTTGATTCATTGATCATACTGTTTATAATTTATATAATCTGCAATAACATACTCTACTCTAGTCACTTCACTGCAATACTGTACATATTACTGCTATTATATATTGTCATATCCATACTGTTTATAATCTGTATAATCTACAAAAGCCATATTACAGTCATTTCCATACCCTAGTCACTCCATTGCAATACTGTATATATTACTGTTATTATATATTGTCATACCCATACTGTTTATAATGTGTATAATCTACAATAGCCATATTATAGTCATTTCCATACCCTAGTCACTCCATTGCAATACTGTATATATTACTGTTATTATATATTGTCATATCCATACTGTTTATAATCTGTATAATCTACAATAGCCATATTATAGTCATTTCCATACCCTAGTCACTCCATTGAAATACTGTATATATTACTGTTATTATATATTGTCATACCCATACTGTTTATAATGTGTATAATCTAAAATAGCCATATTATAGTCATTTATATCCCTGTACATATCCTCACTGTATTATAGTCATAGCCTGTATAGTTTTATTTACATAGATCTGTCCATACTAATGTACTTATAAAAAATTGCACTTCTGGTTGGATGCTAACTGCATTTTGTTGCCCTGTACAAGTGACATGAGCAATAACAATAAAGTTGAATCTAATCTAATCTAATCTAATCTAGTAGTCCCCGTTGTTGTGTCTGACCCAAACTTGACGAGGGATGCAAGGCAGCACAGGGTAGCATCAGGGTAGCATCAACAGACGCCGCATGTTTCGTCTATTTACTTCCACCGCGACGCAAGGAAGCCATCCAGACTGGATGAGCATGGTGTGTTTGTGTACACGGCGTCGAGACTCACGTGTTTAATAAAGAGCTGACTCAGTCTCTCCGGCTCTGCCAAGCACTTCTCCAGCTCTCCCAGGAAATAGCTAGACAGGAAACACAGCCACGGAGTCATTTGGCGCATTCTTCCAGGAGAACCAGGAGGAACGTAGGAGTCCACGATTCTCATCTCACGGTGGAGGACTTACTCTTTATGCCAGTGAAATATTTGGTGAATGTTCCCAAAAACAATCTTGTCTTTTCCCTTCATGTCCTCTGGTATACCTTTGGAGTTCATATTGGTCATGTAGCCCTGAAACACAATTACAGATTATCATAGTTCATAAAGGCCAATGAGTTATTACTATTATTTACTAGGAACAATACCATAAAATGAAGCACAACCTGACTATTTTCCAGTAACTTGAGTGCCGCTGAGCCTGTACAAGGTTGTTTAAACCTTGTACTTGTTCTACTATTTAGGTTGTCAGAAGACATCTTATTACAAGGCAGTGCTAGTGGGGGGTACCAACACATGCCAACGTGCCAACACGTACACATTTATGGTACTCAACATGCAGTTTGGATACGCTTGTATGCTTCACAGATCTCCATTTTGTTGCATTTCCCTGGTTTTAGCTGACAGTCCAGTAGAGATGAATAAATACGTATTATCAAATCTGGAGGGGGGGGGTACAAATATTTCTGTCCCCTGGAAGGGGGGGGGATGTCGGAAAATAATTGAGCCACGGCAATAAGTGAGTGATTTCCATCACCAGGAAATTCTAAAAAGAAAATCCAGAAATTTGGGAAATGTGGAAATTCATTCATTCATTCATTTTCTACCGCTTTTTCCTCACGAGGGTCGGGGGGGGGGGGGGGGGGGGGTGCTGGAGCCTATCCCAGCTGTCTTCGGGCGAGAGGCGGGGTACACCCTGGACTGGTGTACAACAACCATTCACACTCACATTCATACCTATGGACAATTTGGAGTGGCTAATTAACCTAGCATGTTTTTGGAATGTGGGAGGAAACCGGAGTACCCGGAGAAAACCCACGCATGCACGGGGAGAACATGCAAACTCCACACAGAGATGGCCGAGGGCGGGGACCGAACCCTGGTCTCCTAGCTGTGAGGTCTGCGCACTAACCACCAGACCGCCGTGCCGCCAAATGTGGAAATTGTATAATAATAAATAAATAATAAATAAATGTGATAATAAAAAAATGAAAAGTGTTGCAGAATTTAGTGTGAAGAGATAAAAGTGGTCTAGAAAAACTGTTCTATTTTTGACAGCAATAACATAGAAATATGTTTTCACTTTCCCCCATCAAATATACTCTAAAAGCAACATTTATACTGCAGTTGCAAACTATGCAAACATGATTTTCCTTTGAGAAGACCTCTGGATGAACCGGAATATTTCCAGGTACATCAAGCGCCAGATGAGGCGTTGCTTTGACACGTTTGCAAGCTGCTAATTCCTAAAATCCTCGTCAAACTGGAGACAGGAGACAGGAGGAAAATGCGCATATTACGAGGATATGGATTTAGAGCTTTTTCCCGACAAATGAGCCAACCTTACCTCCACGATGAGGCCCAGGTCTGCTACATAGTGCTTCTCCGTCTCGATAAGCTCCTTCAGTACGTATCTGAGGAGAGACCAAGGAAGGACACGTGCATGACTTCCTATGCAGTCGTATCTCTGATGTAAAGCACTTTGAGGAGCTCTACACCAGGCGGGGGCGCACCAACTGAAAAACACAAACTCACAAGCTCTTCTCCAAGGCGCTTCTCCGCTCCTCCTCAGTGTCAGCCACTGAAGACCATTGGCTGGAGGTGTCATCCATCAGGAAAGAGGTGGACTGAGCGTCCAGAGCGTCCTGAGCGTCCTGAGGGTATCCACAGGAAGGCAGTCAGAGGAAGTTATGTGAATGTGAAATTCAGGTGCAAAATGTAAAAATGTAGCAAAAATGTAGCGATCATTGAAGGATAAGAACCAGACCGAGATTGCCATAGCTCGGCGGACACGGGCCCCAGATAGCTAGAGGGAAAGCGATGAGGAGATAAGCATGAAATGTTGCTTGTGCAGCTCCTGAAGCTGACAAATGAAGAGTCCGTCGTGATTGAGTTTTGACTTGGGAGCAAACGATTACAGCAGACATCAGCAGCCTCCATTACTGATTTATGACCGCATAAATGTTATTTTCTTGTTTACCATCTGACAATTCAATCCTAATGTGATGCATCACAAGTATTATAAATACCTGGGAGGGCGGGTGATGCATTTTCTACCTCAGTGTCCTTCACTGAGGACTTAAAGGGGAAGTGTACTTTTTGCCCGTCATTAAGCTTAACCTTTTTGTGTGAGCTGTCATGTAAAGAGAGCAGCATGGCAGGAGAAGGAGAAGACTCCCTGAAGCCCTCAACTCCCCCTGGCTTGTTTTGCCCCACTAAGAGCGCCAAGCTGTGGCTTGGTTGACAAGTTCCTCATCAGGCTCCTTGATCACATCCAGATGTTCCGTGGAAAAGTTCAAGGGAAGAATCACCTCCATAATCACCCCCATGTCCTTCTGGTGTGTTTTGTTTTTAAGCCATGAACTCTATACAAAGACTATAAGGAAGTGTCTCCCTGCAATTCCATGAAGCAAACTTTGGGAATGTTTTTTTTGTTTTTTGACGGGTTGAAAAAAAATAGCGTCCACACTTTGTTGGATTAGTAAAATAGTTGCACCCAAATGGGAACGGACCACTGAGTGAAAACGATGTCATACACAAGGGACTTAGGCACTTAGGCACTTGGGCGTGGTGCTGACGGAACCATGTGACACACCAAACCATAGAAGAAGAAATCATGCCTGTGCATGACGTAATATTATAACATTAAAACATTTCATCCAAGAACTTTGGTTAGCGCCCTCATTTAAACCATGCTAACTTTTTATGACCCAACCTTTGAAAAGAATCGGAATCGAAAACCGAAACAAGGAATCAGAACCGGAATCACTCAAATTCAAACCATTCCCAACTCTAGTCATGTCCGTGAAAATATTCCCATATTCTTTTGGGTTGTTGCCAAACCTCACTTCTGGTCACATGACAGCGACAGTGATGGGTGGGTGGGGTTAGCTGACAGAAAAACCGAGACATTGGTGACCTCGTTCATTCCGTTCACAAAAAAGAACTAGTTCTTTTGACCCGTTCGTTCATGACCGACACACCACGAGTCGTCACGTGTTGTTGCGCTGTTGAGTCGGAACCAACGTGAACATGAGTGAACGGACTGACTCGGTGTTTGTAGTTGCTAACTGTTTTTTTGTCTTTTGTCTTGAGTTACCTTTGTTGCACACACCCACTGTGGGACCCCCCCCCCCCCACTCCATGTTTAACATGCTCTCTTCATGTCAACATCTGGAAAAATGAATCCCCAAAGACGATATTGAGGATATCAGACAATAACGTTTGTTCTCTTTTGAAAAGACCAAAGACCAAAGCAGCGGTAATTGGTGTTGTTGTGTTTTTGATGTAGGCCAACAAGAATTTGAACCCCGTTTCTCAGGGAAAACAATTCCCGATATTGTATTTTTGACGCTCGTGTCTCAACAGCATAATGCACTTGCTGAGTGGTATTACGTTATTGAGACAAAGATGAGTAGAAATGAGGAATAAATCATCCTTCCATGACTGCATGAAGGGTCACTAAAGGACAGAAAAAGAGAGCTGTGAAACGGATGAAGCAATAATTCAATCTACCTCCACCTCTCTTGGCCTTTCTCTTGGAAGATTGGCAGTCCAAACACGGAAGCGCTGACCTCAGCCTCCTCGTGTAATCTTATTAGAGGCTCGGGATGTTTTACACAAATGACACAAATGACCTTTTTCTGCCCCAAAGCTCAGATGGTTTTTATCAGCTGTTTGCTGCTACTTTGTTCCCCTGCAAAGTGAAACCTAACCAACAAAGTGAAACCTAAACGGCAAAGTGAAACCCGACCCAGAGGCTCCAAGTGTTTGGTGGAGAGATGAAAGTATTATTCTTAAACCCGCAGCGTCAGCTCATCATTGATTACGTGCGTTTGCCATGCTCAATGTGAGTCACATGACACAGGTTGCATCCCAACATTGCCCTTCCTGGTCCGACAGGGATCTGCCCAGGAGCCACGTATTCCGATAAGACTCCTTGCCATTTATCTCGATGTGTGAGACTCACTATGTTGGGGTGCAGATGCTTTTCTGATCCCCGCCAGTATTCATGGACCCAAATATTCCAATTGCATTTGCTTTATTTATAATCTAAACCCTTCTATACTTTATTCACTTCATTCAGTCCAGTTTTCTTTAAAAATAAAATATATATCCATATAAAACATTATAAAATATTAGCAAGATTAAATTTGATCTTTTCCTGTTTAAATTTATCTTGGCTGCGTTCTTTCAGCGAATACTCCGATATGACGTAACACGAAGCTACAGAACTTCTTCAGTTCTAAGATTGGAGGCGAACAAAACGAAAAGAACTTTGACAGATGAAATGAATTCATAAACATGTAACCACAGGTCAGTGAAATAATTCGATCATAAATAATTTTGTTTGTTTAGATTAAATGAACTGGTATTTCAATTATTTAAAGACGCTTTTAATGACTCATGTACTGTATGGAATTATTTCATAGTGTATTTATTTAATGAATTATTTATTGATTTAATTATTAAATGACACATTTAGTAAAAGATTGAAAGATGCATTCATTTGTTTCATTGAGTCCCATTTGGTGGTCCATATGGAACATGATATTTTATATTTGATATCGTAGTATTTGTGGTGACAGACCTGCGTGTGAAGCAGTGACGTGCAGCCAATCAGTGAGTGGGTTACGTAACCGGGGGACTGGAGTGTCGCTGGCGACAGATCCTCGGGGCTCGCCAGGCCGTCTTTCCACTCCTGGTGCACACACAAATACACAAAGTCACATGGGAGTTATGTCTGTATGTCTATATGATATCGTATGGATCCAGACCCACTTTATTATTTCATTTTTAAAGAAAATATTACATTTTGGTGTGACTATTTCAAAAGGTTGTAGCTTGAAAATGGTCATAGATAAATGCATACTGTAAATGAGAAATGACCCAAAGTTTGTGATGAATATTCACTCATCTAATTAGCATTATTACGTCACCAGTCTCCCAAGCCTCACCCAAAAACTCATCGAAATGACCCACTTTTTATACTCCTTGTGTCACGCAATCACGGCATCATCATCATTATCATCATCATCATCATCATGTACAGTGTGATACCAAACAGCGCCATAGCTTCCTATGCTATTAGACGTGTCCTTTCCTGCAAACATCCTCCTGTGGCTACTTTGTGTTTTTTTGGGTTATTTTTCTCAATAAATGTTTTCTCCAACTAAAATGTCTTCTTTTTGTATTTTGAAGAGCTACTTAGAAAAGAACCTCCTTAAGATCCAAAAGTACCAAATATAAATCTTGCCATTTTTAAACAGTTCTTAACATTTTGATCATGAGCGTACATCAATATGGGATTTGCACCATCACATCAGGTCAGTCTGAAGCAGGCAAAGAATCCGGCCCGTTGGTCTGTTTCATGCATCCCGCCAAAGATCGATAAGGAATTGCTGAAATGAAGTAAAATCGTGATATTGATTTTCCTGTAATTCCTGGTCTTTCCACCAGATGGCGCATTACACGCAGTGACACACTGACGTGATCTTGGCTAGTCAATCTGTTAATAACCTTGCGATGGTTCCGACCCATCTGCAGCAATGAGTGGGCCCAGGAAAAGTGGACAGTGAGTGCCGAGTGTTTGATTTCAACGATCGGACAACAAAATACTTTTTCACCGAAGTCCGCTCTTAGGCTGTATGTCTTATTTGTCGAGAAACTGTTAAAGGACTACAACATCCGCCGTCACTTTTCCACCAAGCATGCTAATTATGCTAACAAATTGTCAACACAAGAAAGGGCGGCTACTGCTCAGAGCTTGGTAGCAAGTTTGCAGGCCCAGAAAAACACATTCGCCCGACAAAAAGTTATCTTCTGGCGCTCAAATTAGCAAAGACCAGAAAGCCGTTCTCCGAAGGGGAGTTTCTGGAAGAGCGCACGGTAGAGACAGCAGACATTTTGTGCCCTGAGAGCGAGACCAAATTAGAAAAAAGATAACCACGCGGGAATACCAGACCTCCAGTTTCCTTCCAAGATGGTTGCCTTCAAGTACGCGTTGAACCACAACAGGCTAAGCCCGCTCATGTGACCCCCAATGACATGTTCACCGCTCACCAGTTGTGTGTGTGTGACAGGCAGGATGGTGAGAGGGTCCCCGGGCCTCGGGGGGCTGCCCGGATCCTGGCTGTGGCTGTGGGACGGAAGAAGTTCAGGTTTTCCTTCAAGTTTGCGTATTTGACGTTGCCCTTTGGCTGTGGCCCCGGCGCTAAGCTTGCGAACCGGGTTCGTGAGCCATTTCTTCAGGGTGCTCACAGAGTGCTTGGAGCCGGGGGAGCCGGGGGCTGAGCTGCCTGAAGCCTGCGGGGGCAGGGACGCCACAGAGGTAGAGATGCTGCCTTCACTGCCTGCCGCCGAGTACGAGTCTGTGGGAAGAGCACAGAAGGCTGTTGGTGTCACGTTGGGTCTCTACGCGTCAATCAACGTAGGAATGCAACCTGACTTCGCATGTTCACATTAACGTAGCCTTTAATCATCACATGGTGAAAAAACAAGCCTAGCGTTTGGCCAACGCCCAGCGGCGTACCCATAAGGCAGCGGGCAGGTCGGCGGGAGGTGGCCGGAGGACTGGAAGCGGGAGAGAAATAAAAACAAAGAGTGGATATATAAAAATAGCCGCAGCTGTTTGACTCTGCCAAACACAGACGCTGTTGACAGGAAGAATAGCTTTTTCACTTGGAATTCAATCACATGATTGACACGCACTTACACGCCAGTTCCACCCATTATGCTCATTTTTCGGCCCTTTGTATTGAGTTGTGGACTCCTATAGAGCAGCTACACACAATAACCAACACAGAAAGCTTTGTAGTTCTTCCAGAATCTGCACCTATTCAGCTGTATTTCATTGGATTACGTCTGTTTTAATGTATATCACCCACAGCCAGTGGGTGGGTGGTTGGGTGGTTGGGTGGTTGGGTCGTTGGGTGGTCGGTCCCACCGCCAGCACATAGAAAGAGTTCCGGTTTGTGCTGCTAACTGAATAGGAATTGATGTCCGCTTTTAACATACAATCATATGTTTTGGATCCCGAATCCGATCCAGAAGTAGAAACTGGACAGTCCCAAGTTTTATCAGGAGACAGCAGACGTTGTGATGTCACCCTAAAGGAAGTGACCCGAGGTTTGGTGGGGAAGTGGACATCCACTTTGATTCAGTGTATAAAACGGGATACTTGCCCTGGGCTGTTTGGTTTTTTGTCTTGTCCCGGTTTTCCTTCTGTCTTAACCTTCCCAACCCCCAACCGCCTTCCTCCTGTCTTCCTCAGACTCAAGTCTAAGTTCCTTCTCAGTGTGTCCATGGATGGCTACTTGATGTCTGGCGCGTTTTGTCTCTTGCATGCAAACACAGTTCAATGCTTCACATTCATCTCTTGGGTCCTGACCAGATCTTTTACCCTTCATCACAGCTGAGGGTCTTTCCCCTCCCCTGATGGGGGGCCAGGGTCAGTTTGGAACAAAAAGTGTGACGATGGCAGGGGTGCAAAAATGTAAACATTTATTGTTTTTAGGAAGCCCCACATAACTACAGTAAATATTAGTAACCCATGTCGAGATCAAATTACCCCTCTGGGTTCTTCACAGACAAAAAGAACTCGGGAAAAATATAATAACACGATTTATAAAATAAATGAAAATCAAATAATTTCTTCTTTACAGAAAAAAAGTCAGAAAATATATTTCTTTCTTCGGCTTTTTCCTGATTTCGGAGTCAAAACAGCGGATTTCCTGCAGCACATTCTGTGCCTACTTCCGCATTTTATCTTACATTCCTGCTGCTACCCCCCCTCCAAACCACCCCCACCATGGCAGTGTTTTGACCATCCGCGGTACACGCAACGTACGTCACGAATCCTCTGGGATTTCCCTTCCTGTGACGCAGAACACGATTCATCTCCAAAAATGAGCTGCTTTGTGGACTTACTGGTCATTGTGGTCTTAGTGGTCATTGTGGTCTTAGTGGTCATTGTGGTCTTTGTGGTCATTGTGGTCTACTTTGTGCGTAGACGCGTTGCAGCAGGCAGTCGGGCGGTTCCGTGTACAATAGAAGGAAAAACTTGGTTGTTGTTTATTCTTGGTGGCTTGGTAAACCTGCCAGTGTATTTTTTGAACTGCAAATTAACTTGTTTGGGAACCACTGGCTTACCGGGATGCAGCGGGATACAGTGAGTCTAATTCCAAGAAAAAGGTGGACAAAGATGCAATCATCTGGCAACCGTCTTCCTGTCCTGCCTGTCTGGAGGTAAAGGAAGAGGAAAACCGACATATATTGCATATATTGATTGATATTGATTCATTCATTTAATTATTATTGTAAGACTTTTTTTCTGAATGAGACGTCTCCTCACGTTCGAATCCCGTACAACAATCCTACATCCAACAACAGGGGCCTCACAGCCGTTCACAGAGAGCCAGTGTTAGAAAAATTCAAAACTGAGCGTTCAGAGCCACCCTAAACTTCTTTCAGGGATCATGATCTGAAACTCTGGCATCGTTTAACACGAGAATACGACATTCTAACAAAAGCGTCTGTCGGTTCCATTTGTAGTCGTGTGACAAATATAGTCCGAGTCAAAGCAAACATCCTCTTTAGCTCAGCCGGGGAGCAAATGAAAAATGTTGGTTAATGTGGTATGTGCACCCCTCCATGGCCGGTTTCTCTGACTTCCAACCTGAGACCCTGAGGTTTGTGTTCCCAAGTGTTTCTGCACAGGTTCAACTTGGGTCACAGCGCCGAGACACAGGCGTCCACACCATGTCCACACCATTCCTAGCTAGTTCCAGACATCAACAAAGATAACGTATCAAAAGAGAAGCTTTCACTCCTTCAACAATCAACAACCCACTCAGAGTGAAGACGATATGTCAAAGTCCGCATCGGAAAGAAACAGCATCTCTGACTGATGTACACATTTCTGATTCGCAGGGCTCACATAATCGCTTGGATTCATCACGTCGACATCTGTCACCATGGCAACTCTGCAGTTTCCCAGCTGACCCTGGAAAGCTTCATCTCGGTACGGTTACAAAAGCATACACGAGGTACCACCATTACGTTTGTGGCAGCTTTTAGTCTCAGGAACAGAAAAACAAAACCCCTCCCACCAGGAACAACGTTGACCAATCACAGCACTTTCAGCATCTCTTTGTGGTAAACCATTCAATGTGCAACGCCAACGATAATTACGTCACATTTTATGTAATAGGATATCAATTTGTGAAGTATTTAAAACAATACAGTCAGCAAGCATATTTTTATATGACTATTTTTCATTATTATTAGCATATTAGCTCTTAAACTCGCCAAGAAACATTCAGCAGATACAAAATGTGAGCGAGTGAGACCTCTCACACTAACATGTTTTTGTATATTTGTGTCAGCTCAAAATAAGATTCATTTATTTATGATACTGCTTTTAAATTCTAAATGTTTGTGAGTAAAAAGTCTATTTAGGAACATTCAGGAAGGATTATTATTAAACATTTCCCACAATGCACTTTTCCTTCATGAAATATACAAATGAAAATACCTAAAACAGAACAATAGTCATAAAACATGTCATCCAAATTACAAACTCAATGTCATTTCTCTTTTAAAACAGGTTCAAATACATAGAAATTCATCATTATATTACAGCAAATATGATTTTATTACAATAATGTAACTATTCATTAGAAATCCTCCACTTTTTTTAATGTTTAGCACAAGCTGGGATTTGTACTACTTTGTTCACTGTCATTGAACGCACCATCCTACCATTCTCCGATGCCCAGAGGGATGTAAGGATATTTTGGATGGATTTACCCCTTTTTCTTTTACCCCATATTTGCTCCCCAATGCTGATACTATGTGGGGATGCATAAAGGTAAGATGTGCTGACTTTGAGTGCTAATGTGCATCATTGTGATAGCTCCATGCTACATGGCTAATGCTAGCACAACACTGGACTTCCGCCACGGTCATCACATTGACAGCCCGTCAATAGCAGCTGGAAGTCCACTTTAGCTGGCAGTTCAATGCCAACATCATCAAAATGTGAAAAGCAGTGGTTAGTTATGGATACAGTACAGGGTATATGGACTACTGTGTTGAGTACAAAGTACAAAAACTTTTGTGAACATTTTTGACCCCCCGACACCTCTACTCAAGAGCTGAAATGACACTGATTGGCTGATTGACTGATTGACACAAAACCTTGCCCCCTCATTTATGCATCTGAACTATAATAACATAAGAAACCACAAGGGAAAACAAGTTTTCACAAGATCCTTATTGTGCTGATTTAAGCCATCAATTCGTTCATCCAATCTAGGGCAGGACTTGCCCAGACGAGTAGAGCAAGAAAATACCAACTTGATTATTTTCCAGAGGCTCACAAATACAGTATTTACCGGTATTTGACTCTAAAACTGAGGAGCCAGTAAAAGGTACACACAAGCAAAAGAGCTTCGAGTGACTGGAGGAGATGGACAGGCAGTGAGTCCCCCCCCCCCCCCTCCTCCCCCGCCCCCCCCCTGCAGAAGTTTGATCTGACTTCCCTTTATTATTGATCATTTTAAGAGCTGCTGAGTTGATGAATCCGACTAAAAGCGTCCGTGGTAATGGAGTCCATATCAAAGTCCATCTTCTTGGGAGGTCTCGGCATTTAGAGACCCGTTGGGCCGTTTGGGATGTCGGTGGCCTTGCCCCCCCCCCCCCCCCCCCAACAGATGACACGTGACCGGCTGAGGCAATGCCATTCAATGACAACACTTCCAGACGACGACCGTGGGGGTCCAGCCATACGATGGGTTCAATGACAGCACGGCCATTCTCTCCTTCTGACTTTATCCTCTTCACCATCGATGGTCGACTGCACTTCACCCACTCACAGGAAATGGACACTCAGCGGATGTGCAGACTCAAGCGAGACAACAAGGCACTTAGTACCTGAGGCATATGGACTGGAAACCCTGAACTGTATTGGGATGGACTCTTCCGGATCACATGCTGCCATTCCCAGGAAAAATACATTTTAGACCTTATTGTCTTTTAACCTGTTTCACTTGCTCTCGGTCCCATGAATCCTACTGGCCGGGGCCACATGAACCATTCCAATCACAGGGATCTCATTGTGGAATTCTGTTTTCAGCTGTTCGGGAATAGTTTGGAAAGCAGAATGAAGGTATGGTTGGGTACGTTTTATGTCCAAGAACTTGACTGTCCTTGAACTCAACCCTATCAAACCCCGTTGGGATGAACAGAGGAAGTGTCAGTGACTTTTTACTTCACAAAACGGTGATTACTTTTTTGGAATCGGGTTTTCGGTTAAATCGGTTAAAGGGACCTATGATGCCTTTTCCACTTTTCTGCCCTATAAATGTAGTTAGAATGTTGTGTTCTGGTGTTAAACCATGCCAAAGGTTCCGATAATGAGGTTTGGGGATTTGGAAATGAGTCCTGAAAAAAGTTTGGGATGGCTCAAAACACTCCGTTTGAAAAGGCGTGGTAAAACTTCCCCTTTGTGATGTCACAGAGGGGCGGACTTCCTTATATGCTTCATAGTTCAGAGGCACTTTTGGCGTGTGACCAATCACAGCGGAGTGGGCATGCCCGGTGACGGGCCGTGGGTGGAATAAATGAAAACACAGATGGAATAGGTGCAGATTCTGCAAAATCAAAAAAGTTTTCCGTGCGGGTTATTGTATGTAGCTGCTCTATAGGAGTCCGTAACTCAATACAAAGGGTAGAAAAATGAGCATAATAACAGAAATGACGGTAGTTCATGAGAGAAGGTGGACCAATGCCACCCTGATTGAAGCCGTAACCGTGACTGAGGGTTGAGGGTCAGATGAAATAAATATGAAATAATATATATACATATTAAATATTAATTGTGGATCCATGATAGTTGCTTTCCCTTGCATGCGTGAAAGAATGTATTGGTGTGCAGTAAGAAAGACAGCAGCAAGACAGACAAGTGAATTTAGATTTCCTGTTCCCCCGTTGACCCACTTTTAAAGTAGACACGCTGCCTTGCTAGCAGTGAAATACAACAGGAAGAAGCTAATCATCTAGAACAACAATAGAAACCTCCATAAAAGAATAAGTCAAGATGGCACATTATTCTATCTATGAAGCGATGAAATAGTTCGTCCAAATAATAGCATCTCTACACGTTGTATATTTACGTTACAGCTACGCTAACGCCTCTGGCGACTCAACCAGGGTTCTGTATGACCCCCGAATAGCCTTTGTCATCTTTGGTGGGCTGAAGCTGTTATACTTTACTTACTTTATTTACTTTACTTATACTTTACTTGTACTATTGAATCTATATTCAAAGTATACTATCCTGCCAATCATGTGATACTGACTACCTTTAGTACCCTTAGAACAATAAACTCAACAAGAAGAAGTCGCTGAAAAGCCAGAATTCTGACAGCTTCAAGTAAATCATGCATCATTATGAATATCATTATGAATATCTAGCACCCCCCCCCCCACATTCCCCAGGAACTCACATATTTTGGTCTTGTTTCCAGCAGAGCACATACCATCCGAGTGCACTGCAGTGAGTGCACTTAGTCAAATGAAGCAAAATGAAGCTGATAGTCTTTGTGTTTGTCCTCAGAAATATTCATATGTATCCATATATGTACATATGCTATAATATTCTGGGTATTTGGCTTAAGATGTCAAATGACTAAAACTCTTTATGCAACTTCCGTTCCTGTGGTGCTTATTAGCATATTTAAAGAGACATCATCATGCCCACTGACGTTTCTTGTCATGTGATCATGTGATCATGACAAGAAATGATAATGATGATGATGATGATGATCTTGAGTATATGAAAGAACAAAGGGGGGGGGGCTAGGGGTGCAGATGGTCTTCACTTCACAACATCATCATCATCATCCTGATTATCTTTGCACACAGTAAATGAGAGCGAGAGATGGCAATCAAGGCGGCCATGACGGCTGCCAGGGTGGCTGAGAACACAGAGCTAATGAAAAGCCTGTGATTCCGTGATTCCGTGATTCCATGATTCCGTGATTCCATATGGCAGATGTGGCGGTGGAGATTTGTGGACTCGGGTCTGCATCTATTATGGTGGTACCGCTTGCTCTTTTATATGTGGATTTTATATGTTATATATGTTATTAAGGAAAATACATTCAATGTTCTGATATTATGATGTTATGTACTTTATATGTACTATGTTATGTACTACGTTATGTACTATATATGTACTATATATGTACTATGTTATGTACTATGTTATGCACTATGTTATGTACTATATATGTTATGTACTATATATGTACTATGTTATGTACTATATATGTACTATGTTATGTACTACGTTATGTACTATATATGTACTATATATGTACTATGTTATGTACTATGTTATGCACTATGTTATGTACTATATATGTTATGTACTATATATGTACTATGTTATGTACTATATATGTACTATGTTATGTACTATATATGTACTATGTTATGTACTATATATGTACTACGTTATGTACTATATATGTACTATGTTATGTACTATATATGTACTATGTTATGCACTATGTTATGTACTATGTTATGTACTATGTTATGTACTATGTTATGTACTATATATGTACTATATATGTACTATGTTATGTACTATGTTATGCACTATGTTATGTACTATATATGTTATGTACTATATATGTACTATGTTATGTACTATATATGTACTATGTTATGTACTACGTTATGTACTATATATGTACTATGTTATGTACTATATATGTACTATGTTATGTACTATATATGTACTATGTTATGTACTATATATGTACTATGTTATGCACTATGTTATGTACTATGTTATGTACTATGTTATGTACAATGTTATGTACTATGTTATGTACTATATATGTACTATATATGTACTATGTTATGTACTATGTTATGTACAATGTTATGTACAATGTTATGTACTATATATGTACTATTTTATGTACTATGTTATTTACTATTTATGTACTATTTATGTACTATGTTATGTACTATGTTATGTACTATGTTATGTACTATGTTATGTACTATATACATACTATGTTATGTACAATGTTATGTACTATATATGTACTATTTTATGTACTATTTTATGTACTATGTTATATACTATATATATGTACTATGTTATGTACTATGTTATGTACTATGTTATGTACTATGTTATGTACTATATATGTACTATGTTATGTACTATGTTATGTACTATGTTATGTACTATGTTATGTACTATGTTATGTACTCGGTGTGCCGCCTCAGTGTTGGTGTGAGCCCTGCGTTCCAAAAGGGGTAAATAAATTGCCACAGGGGGTATGTGAATAAAAATGTAAAAAACAATTAGCACCTAACACTCACAGTTACGAAAGCACCCGAATGCCTCACGGTGCTAGGCAGAGACAGAGCACCAAGTTGTTCCTTGTTGTGTGTGCATCATATCAACAAATAAGTACATTTGAATGATTATTTTGTTATTTAGAGTTTCACCTGGACGATTTCATCAGCGGGGAAAATCTCGGAGTTTTTGGAAAGCCCAAAATGAGGTTGTGGTTTTATGTATTTTTGTATTTCCGGACTCAATGCCCAACACTTACATTTTGAACAATGTTTATGTTAATGATTTAGTGTAAAATATAGCAACTGTTGACATTGCTGAGGTTTTTTAGGATCTTCATACTCATAAAGTCTGAAAGTGTGAAAAAAGCAGGACACAGTTGGAGATATTTCTATGACTTTTTTTCAGTGATTGTCATCATTTTCACCAAATTGTTGTACTTGACTTTACAGTAAAAACGGGCTGCTAGCGGCGACCTGCTGTAAAAAAAGCCGCATCGTTAGTGAGATTCTCAGTCAGACACGTTGGGCTTCCAGACAAATATTGTCATTCCTTTCCATAGCTCTTCTCTTCCCTCTCATCGCCATAGCAACTAAACCCAGAAGGAGAACGCGAGGGACAGCCAGACTAAAGATCAGACAACGCAACGACCATGTGGGCACACGAACACAACACAAACACAAACACACTCATTATTTGACTGTGATAATTAGCATAGATTTTACATCAATATTTACATGGAAACATCTCTAATGTGTTTGCGCCTCGTGGATATTTGTAAAACAATATTGCGGGCACAAAAGATGGCGTCATTTCAAATTCATAAATCCACTGCACCTGCCAGCCTTCGACTGTTGGGCTTCAAACTGCATTTGAAGCCGAGCTGCTCTGCTTGTGGCCGTTTGGATGCTTTTTTAGGAATAAACAAAATACATTCGACATGAGGCGCTGAGCGCTAATTACAGCATGGACTCATTTGATATGTTGACGCAAGAAAAACATGAAAAATAATACATCAATAAATACAGCTGGTGTACCAGGAGTTGGGAAGACCGGGGTTCCAATCTCCGCTTGGGCATCTCTATGTGTTCATATTCCAAAAGCATGCATGTTGGGTTACTTGGCGACTCCAAATTGTCCATATCCATAAAAAGGTAAAAGCCCCTCGTGCTGGAATTGTACAGATGACCCATATGAGATAAAAGTGGGGGTAGAATTGGAACTAAGTGGCCCCTCTGCCTCTCTGCGCTGGGAGAGAATTCTTTCTAAACAAGGTATGGAATGCACTCCTGTGTTTCGTAATTTGTTTCCTCATTGGCCTCCTCTTCACATTTACAAATAGAACCTTGAGGGAGAAAAAGGAGTTAAGGAGAAGCGTAAGGGAACTGTGGAAATATGTCTGGACAAGTGCAGGAAAAGTTTTAAAAAAGTGGACATAATTAACTGGCTCCATGCTGGACTGTCTGGAAAAAAGGGGGGGGGGGGGGGGGTAAATAGGACGTACTAAGTTTTTTTTTTTTCACCGGAGCTGCGTCTACCGGAGTCAGACTGGGTGGCACGCCGGACCGGATCACGACCAGAGCCACAAGCGGTCACCTCATTCCGACCTCTACATACATGAGCAGCGGGAAAAACAATATGGAGACTGGTGACGCAGCAGAAAGGCGAGGTGGGAGGACAGGGGGGGGGGGGTGACAAGGTACTAGAGCGTGGGCTCGGGGGCAAAGATTAAAAATATCTCAGCGTGCCGAACACTAGGTCGGGTTGCGGCAGCATACCTTCAACCTTCAATTCAGCTATTTGTGTTGCTTTTTCCATAATGTCTCCGCTCTCCTTATAAGCTGATGGGAAAAAAACATCTTCTCCGGCCGAGACAGAAAAAGCTACGCCGCTTTTATCACAACAATTTTCCCTGGCATTCGCCAAGCGGCCCAATCGATGTGTCATTACAAAATGGCCGTGTCTTGGGGCCAGCGGCAGAAAAAGCGCAGGCTTGAAGCCGACGTGCTCAAGGATGCTGACAAAGTGTCCGTGTTTGATTTCTGAGAAAGCAAATGGTCCGGGAAGCTCAACGCTGCCAGAAGAACCAAGATATCAAAGATCATCACAAAAAGGAATCCAAGCCATGACAATGAGTCAATTGATTGGACATCCAGATGACATGAAAACCCAGTTCAGTTGTGTACTTAAGATAAGATAAGATAAGGGAAATTTGCAATTTTACTTGCTAGCAAAGCCACGTTTGTTTCCAATTCCTAAAGACGCCACCATCAGCCACAAGTCGTTGGAGTTCCTGATTCCCTACCAGCAAAGGAACTGTATTTTCATCTGTCAAGGGTATTTCCTACTGGACTGTTTAGTGACCATGGGCCACCATGCAGCTGGACTAGCCCACAGACTTGATGAAGCCCTACGCCTTTCTAACGTTACTTGGTCGAGTAAGCCCCCGTGTGGGACTACTAATGAACAAGATGAGCCCATCAACACGAATGAGCCAGTATGCTGAGTTTGTTCAGATGAAGGCCCACCTCAAACATATACATAACCCAGTTTTTACACTTTCACAATGCTTTATTTGATTGACAAGTCCCATTGCTGAGTAACGGCTCCATCGGAAGAAGACCCAAATCAATAAAGGAAGTCCTTGTGCAGAGAAGGTGAAGGAAAAGACGGTGTCGCTAAATGTTGTTGCTTAGCTTAGCATCATGGTCGACAAAGGCAGGGTGTGGAGTAAATCCATAGCAACGAAGAAACACGATCCGTCAGTCCATGCGGTGCATTCAGGGAGGGATTATTGATCCAAGGATGGGGTGGGGAAAGCAGGAAGACGGACAGGTGGAGCCATGAGTATAACGCCAGAGAAAAACATCTCATATTTGAACTATGACTTGGCTCATTGACTGATTGACAGATTTACCAGCGGGTCATTAGAGAGATAACACTGATTGATGTCAAAGCGGTCATGTGACTTTGGCACCCAAAGGGGTGACACTCAACCAGTGATGGCCCAAATCACATCCGATAGAAACACTTTGGGGGGGTGCTGGTTGTATACGGGGGAGCACACAGTTAGGGACTGACCATAATCACTTGAAACCTGGGAAGGGATTCAGGGAGGGGGTTCCCGAACCCCCCCACCAATGTTTGCATCCAAAGCCAGCACAACTTTCCAATCTGGTGCTTGTGTGTCTCACCAAACGTGACCATGACATTATTGACACCTACTGACCAGAGTGGAATAACACACGTATGGGAAAATCAATGCTGGGTTTAGGAAAATTGCCCCCCCCCCACCTAAAAAAAGACCATTAAACATCTCCCTCCTTTTGGTAGTGACAGATGTTGTGCTTCAGTTCTCGAAGAAACGACTAATCCACTGGGATTTCCATGGCCACCATGAACTATATAGATATATGATTGATATAGATATACGCTACATAGAAGCATGCAAGACTCCTGGGGTAGGAATGTTCAATGCCGACGTCAGAGAAGAGAGTAAGTGGTGACGGTGGAGATACTGCACAGCATCTGTGAACAACACATCCAAACTCAAAGCAGATGAGCTACTTCAGCACAAACACGGGGGGGGGGGGGGGGGGGGTGCAGACGCTCCATTTATGCTGCAACATGAAACATGCACTCAGTGACCGCTTCATTAGGTACGCTTCTACGTTTTCATCAATTCCATTTTCTTATCCTCACTAGGGTCACGGGGGTATGCTGTGCTGGAGCCTATCACAGCTGACTTGGGGCGGGAGGCGGGGTCCACCCCGGACTGGTGGCCAGCCAATCCCAGGGCACATATAGACAAACAACCATTCACACTCACATTCATTTCATTTCATTTCATTTCATTTTCTACCGCTTTTTCCTCACGAGGGTCGCGGGGGGTGCTGGAGCCCATCCCAGCCGCCTCCGGGCGAGAGGCGGGGTACACCCTGGACTGGTGGCCAGCCAATCCCAGGGCACATATAGACAAACAACCATTCACACTCACATTCATATCTATGGACAATTTGGAGAAGCTAACATGTTTCTGGAATGTGGGATTTGGAATTCCGGATGCCCCCCTCCTAGGGCTGCTGTACATTTCTGTTATCTTCACCTCTTATTGTGGCTTTACGGTGACCTCTTTTAACATATTTTGTTATGTCCGATCTCCCGTGTGCTTCCATATCCCGATCCAAGTGGGAAGCGTCTTTGCTAGAGTTGCATGCAAGGGGTCGAGTGCGGAGCTGCAGGCTATGGAAAAGGAGAGGATCTATTACATAAGAGATTAAAGTGAAGGAATCCGGGGTATTTATCCAAGAACGGCAGCCAATAATAGTAAAGCCTCCTTTATGAGCACCCACCCCCCATGTGTAGGGCCTCAGTGGGCAGCTTGGGAATTTATCCCTTTCATGTTAGCTTGGAAAAGAGTGCAAGCACACAGCCGGGCGTCGTAGCGTATGTCGCCACATTGTTGTTTTTGAACTTTCCCTTGGCATTATTTCCGTGCGACATTGAGACGATACATAAAGGCGGCAAAGCGCGACTAGGACTTTAGCGTGGAGTCCAAACAACAACAACAAGAAGAAGAAGACCAGCATGGACTTCTTCACGCCACCTGCTGCTTGGACTCAACCACACTACGGTCTAATTGACTGCTGCAATTCCAACTTACGGCACTGTTGGGGGGAGGGGGACGGGGACGGGGGGTGGGTTCAGCACTGTTTTGGGTCCGGAGGAATGTTTCAAAATGGACCCGGTCCGACCTCCTTGTGTGTTTCATTTCGCCACGTGCCGCACATTCCCAAATGAAGACACTTTGGAATTGTGTCTCATCGGATTTCATGGAAAAACGCTCCATGAAACTCCTTTCCTGTTCCTTCTGTGACTATGCTCCGCAGGAACGCTTCTTTCTTCACCCATTCAGATACGTGGGAAGATGTGTGTGTGTGTGTGTGTGTGTGTGTGTGTGTGTGTGTGTGTGTGTGTGTGTGTGTGTGTGTGTGCCACACCTGTTGCGTTTGAGGTTATTACCTATTAAAACTTGGGCATATGCTCAGAGGAGGACTGGATGAACGAAGGTGAGGCCAGAGTAGAACCAGAGTAGAACCAGAGTAGAACCAGAGTAGTGTGTGTGTGTGTGTGTGTGTGTGTGTGTGTGTGTGTGCCCGCCACTGACCTCTGACTCGGGCATAGCAGCAGCCACACTTAGTCAGGACTTTCCGGAACAAGTGCTGGCAGCCACAGCAGCCTCGGTGGTGGTGGAGGTGGTGGTGGTGGTGGTGGTGGCCCCCTTTCATGCTGCTGGACCGTGGGCAGAGGTGGGCATGGCCCGCTGCTCCCACGCTCCCACTCGACTACTCACTCAAGCAGTCCGACTGGCTTCGAGTCGGGATCCCGGCCCAGGAAAAATCAACAAACGGGTTTAGTGGGTTTAGCCTCCTGCTGGAGTGACCACTGCCGCTCCTCATCCAGAGGGGTCCACACAGGAAGCCAAGAAGATATCCGCACTCTGGTTTTCAGCAGCCACGCAAACATCCCAGCGACAAATCTGTTCTCTTTTCCTTTTTGTTGAGCTCTCTCCTCTGAAGCGCCTGACCAAATGATAAACTGCTTCAGCTACGGACAGATAGAGCCTAGAGAGGGGGGGTGGGAGGGGGGGTGTAAACCAGAGTAAGGGGAGGGTTGAGGAGGGAAGGTGGAGTCTGCAAGCTCTCCTCGCTGTGGCTATTACAGGATAAGGTTCCCACTCCCCTCATTCCGTCTCTTCCTGAACGCCCCCGACCGAGAGAACTACCTCCTCTTTCCTTTTCAGATGTTTTTTCCATCGGTTCCTCGCCTCGCCTCGCTCGTGTGCCGCCTCTGTCTTCGCTCGTATGCGCCATTTTAAGAGGCTTACACAGGGGTTCTTAATGTTCCTAATACAGAACCAGATGAAAAGCCCCCCCACCCCATCTGAGCACGCTCCAAGTCGACCCTGCAGGATAGCAATGCCCCGGCCTCTACTGACACTAAAGTGTAAGAGTAGAAGCCATGTTAGGTTGCAGGTGTAATATTTCCTATTTCCTATTTCCTACTTCCTTGCAAAGGGTGACATGCAAGGATGCTTTCCATAACTAAAGAGTGTGTTTTTCCCGGCATACGTATATGAATTGTCAGGTCATATTTCACACGCACACACGCACAGGAGAATGCCAACATTGTGGAATTTGAGACCCCCTTGCTCTCCACAGGAAACACAAAGAAAAAAAAAACAAGAGCTCGGCGTGCAGGACTGCAGCTAAAAAAGCCCACAGACATTCAAGCTCGGTAAATCTTTAAGTCTGATGTAGGAGGACGGACCAAATATCCCAGATGTAGTAATTGATGTACTCGTTCCCAAAGTAGAGTCAAACAATACGACAAGCAACTTCAATGACTAACAGGGAAAATGAAAGTAAAAGCTAGTAAAAGGTGGAACAAAATATGGTATTTGTCAGTGGTAAAAGGTGACTTATTCTAGGATTCTCGCCACTGCCTATAACTGCTAATATTCTGATAAATATTCATTCTGTAAAATGATTGAGAAGCTAATCAATAACAGGTTGCACAAATGTATCAATACTAAGGAATTACTATAGTAATTCATTACGGAATAAGAGGATGAGTTTTGAACTGGGTGAAAAGATACTTAGCCGACAGGAAGCAATACATAAAGCTAGCATAACACACATCTTCAAGTTTACTGGATATGTGTGGATATGGATATGGATATGAATATGGATATGGATAATAGTCCAGTTCATAGATGTAGTGACATTCCTGGCCAGTCGGGGGTTTTGGGATGATGACGTGACAAATTCATGGACTAGGGTCTCTGCGTCAGTAGTACATAGAATAGGTTGTATCTTAGCCATATTGCGAAGATGAAAAATGTTTGTTTTGGTAACATTCTTAATGTGCTTATGAAAGTCCAATCAAATATGATCTGGAATCACTGGGCATGTCCCAACCATCTCAGTCTGGCCTCTCTGACTGTAATAAACATGTAATGTCCCTCTGATGTACTCTTTCCTGATCCTATCCATCCTGGTCACTCCCAATGCCAATGAGAACCTCAGCATCCTCATCTCTGCTACCTCCGGTTCTGCTTCCTGTCTTTGAATGATGTCGCTGAGCGGCAGCATATAACCGTAGAACAGAAGAGAACCAAGCACTGATCCTTGTGGAACTAAACTACTAGCTAGCACTAGCTAGCGCTAGCTAGCAGGAAATGAAATGCATTGAAGATATTTCTATGATGTGCTGAATGAAAGAATGAATAACTGCTGAAATGGAGGATTACATACCCTAGGATTACTAACTAACATAGGATTACTATTACTATTACTATTACTTAGATAGGATTACTAACCCTAACCCAAAGTCCCCATGAGTCAACATCTGGCAACATAGCAATGGAATGAGAGCAGGACACAATTCATCATGACTTAAGATACCAAAGAACCTCAAATGTTCCTCAAGTTGTGTACTTTAGAATTTGGTATTTGCTATCAAAAAAGTAACACCAGCGTATCAAAACGAATCGGACCTTGAATGCGGCGTATGATTTCCCCCCCAATCCTGACTCAGACGTACCGTAGCCAACCAAACTGAACGGTACTGCTAGCACTGAGACGGCAACAACAACAACAACTACAAGAGATAACAGCGTCTATTCTGAGGGCCGGCCAGCCCACTGATTGGCCTCCGTAAACACATCATCCCACCTTCTACCCTCCAGCTTCTTCTTATCTCTCCATTTCTTTGCTCGGAATGGACGCTTCAAGCCTCGGAGATTAGAGGGCTAATTTACCCAACGGAATATTGAACAGCGCTGGTGCTGAACATCTCCGCTTGTTGATGCCGATATGGTCGCCAAGCAATGTGTGAGCAGCGATGCAGCTCCACGGTCCATCCATTGGACGACAGAACAGAGGTTTTCAAAGCAAAGTGAGCTGAAACAAAGACAGCCAATCAGAGAACTGGGAAATCACATGTTGCATAAACAAAGATTGTAACACAGATAGCTCCACATCTCTGATACTGCACCTAACGGGACGTCCTAAGCTACCTAAAAAAACACCCAACAAGGTTTTATATACATGCTGTGAACACGTAGTACATTCAAGGTTATATCTAATACTCGCGGTATTTTGTTCATTACAGACAGTAGGCAGCAAAAGTACGAGTTGCAGGGCAGGAGCAAAAAAATGAAGTGTTCAATGTGCAGGCATGACGAGGCATGACAAGGAAAACCACCTGATCGGGACAACAATGGAAGTGGAGCGCCATAAGAGGGCCTAATGGCTGATGGGCAACAGGGTGCAGACCAGGAGAACAAGGCAGGAGCCCGCTGCAGGACAGCACAGAGACAGCAGGGGGCAGCAGACCAAAACAAGTGCAGACCATGACATGTTGTTTCTTTTAAACTGCATTTTGGACACTTTTGGACATGTGGAAGTGGGAATTGATTTATGGGATGAATTCCATTGTAACCTGACGCATGTTTAAAAAAAATAAATACTATTACCATCTCCGCAAATGCAACGTTTGTGTTCCGTGCTCGACATCAGTTCTTATTAAACGGAAGATCCCGATACCAATATTGCCCGATATTACATTCTTGGGCTGATATCGGGTCAATAATCATAATAATCACTGGCCGATATTATCATACATTGATATATTTGTTATTTTTAAAAATATTTTATTTTTAGTTCAAGTATCATTTAAAATAAATATTCATGTTCTTATATTCTTTTCGATGCAATGTATTGGTTTCCATGGGGAAATTCGTCTTTATTGACCGTACATTACAGGAACAAGGTTTCCTTTTTCCCCATATGAGGTTTTGAATTTTTCCTGTCCCGGTTGGGGGTCCACATCAGGGGGTGTGGTTGATTGTTGCCAGTTTTTAAAGCCCTTTGAGACTCTTGATTGTGGATGATGGGCAAATGTTTTTGAAAAAATGGTTTTCCTTTAATGCCCTTTAAAGCTGGCAAAGTGTGCTTCTAGAATACATTCATTAGTACCTTCATTAGTACCTTCATTAGCATTAGTACCTGTTGCATAACATATATACTGCACCATCAGTCCTGCATCCCAAAACACGCCATTCTTTGCATCGGTAAACACACGAAAGACTCGACGTTCGACTGATTCGTCCGATGTTAATAAATTGAACTTCACCAGTCTTCACCGTGAAGAAGAAAATGGCGGCAACAATCAAGAACGGACCTGAAGACGTATGCTAAGCTGTCGGTCCAATGCTGCTATCCTGACGTTAGCATCTCGTCAGCACATCAACCAGCTGACCTCCTGCCAAAATATGCTCACTTCAAACGTCTTCCTTCTGCTACTCCCTTTCCTTTCTTCCCTCTCGGAGAGCCAATTAAGGAAAGCCGGCATCCTGGTCAGTTCGACATGAGGGGGGGGTCTTTTGGCTAACGTCCCACTGACAAACTGTCTGGAAGACCGTACATTTTTTCCCAATTACAGAAGCAGAAATATTGTAGGCCATCGTGCAACAGGGTGTGACATGAGGGCTCTGAAATCGGTACGCTGTACGCTGCAAATGGCCCCCGAGCCGCACTTGGGACACCCACGCATTTGTAGTAGTGAGTGTAAGACGTCTGTTTGTGCCACATTGATACAGAATTAAGACATGTCGTACATTTGTCTGTCCATTCACACACACTGAATGCAAAGAAATTTAACTCATCACACAGCAACTAACACTCAAACGTTATACCTCAAAAATATACAACCATGTATCAGTACGAGTTTAATCTTTAAAAATGTTGTCATGATGTATTTTGTTGGAGGAATGCGGGAGCATGGAAAGAATAGAACACGGACCGCAATGCTGCTTCCGTCCACCACCAAGACCCAGAGGATCCGGAGGTCAAAGTCTCGAGGGAAGCTGACGTCATCGGTGCCGGTACTGTATATTTAAGTTTAAAGTTACTTATACACCGGAATTGACGTGAATTCACCACCGAATAGCACCATTACCACCACGCGCTTGCATGAGTTGAACCTCAAGCTGAGTTGAACCTTCTGGAAGGTCCGATGTAACGTGATGAAGCTGCAGGTTGTGCTCTGCCCATTTAAGGCTACATGTACGGTTGATTCCCACGAGCCGCCGCTGCGTTCTGCAGTCCTCAGATGGCCGCACTCCAACACGCCAGCAAAAGTCGATATAAAACATTTGATGCATATTCTGCTTAGTCGTCACCGAAAGACGTTTGTCATGTTTTATGTCCTCTATATGACATAATGACTTCGACTCAGCGAGCCAAACTACGCATGCGGTGGACAACTCGTTTGGGGTGCTTCATTGGCCACTCCAAATTGTCCATAGGTATGAATGTGAGTGTGAATGGTTGTTTGTCTCTATGTGAAAAATCAGGGGAAAGTGAGGGCAAATGAGAAAAGAGGAAGAAAAGTGAAGTGGCATTTGGGAGTCAATTACCTACAGCTGGATTATAAAAGATATCAAAGTGCAAAAATATCAAAATATCAACCTTTACTGGAAATGTGGTAATGGTTGGTTCTGTCCTGTGATTCCTACAAGACCACTAAGAGGCATCTTGTTTCTAACACATAACAGATGTCCTCAGAGGCCTTCCGTTTTACTATGGAAGGGAAAAGCTACCTCCAAGTGGGCCGGATCGGTAAAATGACGGTATACGTATGTAGCACGATTTTAATAAAACAAATAAATCATGTGAAATAGGGTGGGGCGATACGGACCTTAGCATGATTCATAAAATGTTTAGCCATTGTTTAGTCATAGTACTTAACCAATCCAATTTTAGAGTACTTTTGCACAATAATATGTGACACTTGAAAGTGCAAAGTGAATCGCTTTGGGGTACGTGAAAATCTGCATTTTGTTTTTGAGGTCGATATCAGCATAAAAATATGATATCAGTAAAAATCTGATTTTTTTCCTGATAATGAAAACCAATATTAAAAAAACGCTGTGTTTTAACTTCTGTGTAGGATTTTGTTTACAACCACCTTGACAAGCTAATTGCTAATGATATGTCATGTTTCACATATCGGTATCGGAAATTGAGAGTTGGACAATATCAGCATATCAGTTATCGGCAAAAAAAAAGTCAATATCAGACATCCCAATATTTGATATCTTATTTCCCATCCAGTGGAAATTGGACCTATGCAAAATTTATCATTGGATTTTCTCTGGATGTGGAAAAAGAAAATCCCTTTCTGGTATTCCAAATAAATCCATACACGGAGCTTTACTTCGCTATACTTACTAAAATTTGACAAGCCACCCAAGTCGTACCATTGCTAATAATTAGCACTGACAGCTGAGTCCAGCCCCACATATTGTACACCCTCCTTCTCTTGCACCTCTTTACAGGTACAACCTGTACTGATCTCACATTGCCACCATCCAACCTAAACCCAGATCCAGCTACGAAGTTCCTTTTTTTACAAATGTACTGACAGATGAAACCTTATTTATGGTACATTACGTCTGAAGGAGCTAGCGTTAATGAAGTCCCTGATATTACTGCAGACAAAACAATAATATGAAATATTAGCATCCAGATGTTTTGGGTCAGATCAACACAAAAGCCCAAGTTAGAACTTTCTCGCTCATTAAATAGTAGTAGTGTAAACATGCATGAAGATGGATGGGTGAGAACCAAGGGTTCAAGGGGACACACCTTGTTTGTTGTGTCAAATGGAAAATAAACAAATAGCGACTGCATGAACACCAACAGAGAGTGACTGAGAAGAATGTTTTTTGAAAAACCCAAGCTCGGAAGTTTCGGTAGGCCGAGGGTCCGACTGGTTTGGTGAGGGCCAATGTTTGGACAAGGCATTGTGGGTTCTGTCATGGTCTGTGGAGTTTTCAGGTCCTACCTGTTCCTTCTCTGGGCTGCTCCCAGTCCAGTCCCTCGGACTCCCAGCGGCCCTGGACCGGCCCTCTTTCGTCTTCGCCTGATGGGAGGTCTGCGCCTGAGAGCTGCACACACAGAGATGCTTTGTCAGACGGAGTCCTGGTCCCAGGAAGGAGGTCTTGGTAAGATTGCAGGGTGCTTATAGTCCCAACCAGGATAGCCGACCACAAACAAAACACTTGCGGTTCTATTTTTCCAGAATGTCCTCCACGGCCTTCCTCCTTTCCATGACTCAATAAGCAAGAATTCAATAGAAAATTGTTGAGGTAAAACATTTAGTACTAAGTTTGGGGGTGACTGGACACAAGTTTTAGTCTGGACCCAAAAGCGATGTAGACCTCAAAAAGCCATGTAGACCTTGCTGGTATGTAACGTCTGGTAGATGGGCTTTCAATATATGAAAATAAACATTGTACAAAACATTGGATTATATCAGAATATGAACATAGTCCTTTACAGCAGGGGTGGGCGGATCAATCCAAATATTGATAATATCGATACCAACGTCGGTGTCAATATCGATCGATACCGATGTAAAAAGATCGATACTCGGGCTTCAGTTGGTTTCAGTTTTATTCCAAATGCAACCTTGATTTACCGTCACGTGACAGGCAACCAAAAACTGCCCGCTATAATCTGGCAACCCGGCCGTCAGGACCCCAGCATTCCATGGAGAGAGCAGGAGGATGGCAGGAAGAAAGAGGAGGACTGTTTGGTGATATTTTTAGGATGAAAATGGGACCACAGGAAGTTTTATAATCTGGAATAAGGCTGTAAAACTAAAACTTTTATTGTGCTAATAAAGGATTTTATACCTACTTGTAAACGTTGGGCCGCCCATAAGTATGTTCTTTCTCCAAAAAACATGTTTTATTCAATACAGCAAAACTATATGAATTACAATCATTCTAGTTTAAAAAAAAAATACGTATTGTAACGTACCAATAATATTGTTAAAGTTGTAACATAATTATGTTATGATTGGTATATATCGTAATTTTCCATGGAATAACCAATCAATACACGATCAATCAGTTGGGTGAAAGATGAGTGACTCAACTGAAGGCTCATGTAAACACAAACAAACATTCACACTTTAGCAATTTTAGCAATTTAGCATCTTTTTGGACAAGGGACCAAAGTACCTGGAGTAATCCCAAGCTAGCAAACTCCACAGAAAGATGGGAGCCGATATTCCGTCTGGCTTGCGGGGTCAAAGTGCACGCCACATCTCCCACCGTGTTACAAAGCGGCGTTCCACGTCACAATTTCAGAACTCACCCACTGATTGGGCACCGCCACTGAAGTCAGCATGTCCGCCATGGCTCCTAACATCTGGTCCGTGCGTCCCTGATTCTTCGGAAGCGCCTTCATTCCTCGGCTTGAGTCTTTCCAACACTCAGATTAACCTCGGCTTTTTGTCTAGTTTGTCTGTGGAGCTTCTGTGGGGATCTGCAGCCACGTACAAGGACTTCATGGAATACAATGATTGATTCTGGACCAGAATCAGAGTACAGGAGGTCTAGTTTCATCCACCACGCACGTGTGGGATAGCTGTAGAGTCCTGGTCCGGGTTACTTTAGGATAATAAAATGTTCCTTCTTACTCTTCTTCTTTTATGTCCGGACTCCACCTGTGAGGTCTCGCTGAGGAACTGTCCCGTCCTGCTCCTCAATGTTCAACTGGTGAGCTAATCTGGTGACTCATCACCCTCACCCTCCTTGGAATCCTCCTGTGGAGTTCTTCATTGGCTGGAGAAGATCACCACCCCTTCCCCCGAATCTCTCCTCCCCTCATCTTTCCTTGTCTTCTTCTCTTCACTACCTGAATGTTTCCCCGTGTACCCAAAACATCTCAGATGTGTCCCATATGTCTTCTTGTCTTCCTTTGAACAATACTCCTCTGTTTTCCCTCTCCAAAACCGGGTCCAGGTCTCTGACACATGGAGTGTGTGAGCCGCCGAGCCAGCGCCAAATAAGGAATGAACACGCTGCTCCTGAAGACCAGCTAGTGGTGAAAGGTCCAATATGGTCCATGTGCCGAGAGTGATGATGGGATGCTTTCTTTGTTCTAACTTGAAACGTTTGGTAACAATTTGTTCTTTTGGGGGATGAATCAAAACCTCACAAGTCTTTTTTTTCCTTGTGGGGGCTAATTTTACGAAATGGAAATGGCCAAGAGATACAACATTTATTTTCAGAACTTATTTCAACAAAGCTAATATGCTTGTTTTACCAAACCGTTACCAAAATGATGCTATCACAACTCACGTTTAATTCATGGAGTCTTCTCACATGCAGTCCCGCACACAACCAAAGTTCCTCCTGCACTAAAAGTGGAGCACTAAAAAGGAAACTGCAGCAAGGCAGAGTATCAACAAGACTCTTGGCCGGTACAACATCATGAATGGTCAAATTCTGTTAACAGGAGAGATCGGTCCAAACGGCGATGTCAAGCAGGATATATTGCCAGTCGGTTCGCTTCTTATTTTCAAAGTAAAAGCAGTGATTTATCACTATGGTTTGTTGTATGACAAAAGTAAGGGTGTTTTATTTTGTGAAATTAACCGGAAGTGCCTTGCTTACTTCGGCTAGCTTAAATTTTGCCGAATTCGTCCGAATTAAATTGTAAACGGTTGGTATTTGGACAAATAAATGACACACTCGGGATCTAAACGGCCACTTTATCGATTGATTTCTGAAAAAAACTCAATAAGTGATGAATTTAAAGAGTTTAGAGCTAAAGTGAAATCATCTTCAGCTTGTCGAGTTCAGCTCGGGTAGGAGCGCAATGCATTGTGGGTTATGTAGTGTTATGTAGTACGCTGTAGTGTAAACTTTTTGCATACTGTCAGGAACAACATATTCCCCTCTGGTTTCTTACCACTGGAGTGTGGACAGTATGGACATGGAAGTATGTAGTAGTAGTAGTAGTAGTAGTAGTAGTAGTAGTAGTAGTAAGGATGCGGTTTCGAACACAGCCAAAGTGGTTGGCTGTACTTTACTTGCTGTGCGCCGGTACAAATAGTTAGCTTGCCTAACACAATTACTATAGCACCACCCAGTGGTCGTCATTAGAACTGCAGTTCATTTTTTTTGAAAATGCTGCGTATTTTTAGGCTTTATTTTAGGCTTTATAAAATGCGCCCCGGATTAAACCCATCTGCGGGCCTATACTTAGTCCTGTGTCTGGTTAGCGATGTGATTGTATGAAACAGAATACTGTGATTAATCTGATTAAAAATCATTACACAGCTCTAGACCGCAATTTAAGTGTGAATGTGTTTGTTCTCATTTTTATTGTATCTAATTTTAAGTCCCTTTGATTGCAGCCATTCCAATCATGTTTTAAACACGTTTTTAAAAGCGTAACTATAATAAGTGAACTATAATAAGCCGTTGAGGAAAAATGGAGTGCACTACTCAGTGGCAACCAGCAGATGCCGCCAAGTAGTCTGGTCTCAACTACATTGTGGGCTGCAGAACCAAAACATAGACCAACGTGCACAGATCCTTTCTGCAGGGTTCACTTCAGGACTTTCAGAGAGATAATTAACACATCTCCTTAAAAAGAAGATAAAAACAGTCCCCACAGTTTGGGTTAGTTACATTTAGTTACATGATTTAGTCCCAATGCCAAGCATAGCTAGGACTCTCCCCAGATAGCATGGATGCATTGGTGGTGTGGACACCGAGACAGGCTTGCTTAGACGCCACAGACGGGCCAAGGGGGCAGTCTGTGGACCGAGAGAGCCGTAGAGACAAGTGAGAAAGACGAGAGACAGAAGGAGGGGGGGGGGGGGGGTGAGAACAGACTACCTCAACAGACTGCGAGGGGAGCAAGTCTTGTTGCCTCTGTGTGTTTCTTTCTCTTAATCCCTAAATCTTGGGTAATCGGGATGACGGGGGAAAAGCATGTTGTCTGATTTAGGACGCCACTCGGCGAGGGGGGGCTGGCTGCTCGGAGCATCTAACAGGACATGGAGGGAGCGGGCAGAGTCGAGCTGCAGATAGTTTGGGGAACTTCAACTTAACCACGTTCTTACCAGAGAAGCCGTCCTGTGCAGCAAAATGTTGAAAAAGAGAGAAAAAAGAAGCGGACTTTCTGTGCTGGGATCCTTTTAGGGTGAGACTTATTGCAATGTATGCGATTGAATGTATGCTTTAACCGTAGACGGCAGGTCATTGTGTAACTTCCATTTGGGCATCAATAAAAACAGAAGCTTCAGCAGATTATAAAGGTGTTGATGAACAGGAAGGGGAAGCCGCAACCCAAGTTAAACTTTAATCTTAAAGGTATAAATTCAATTCTTAACGTTCCTCAAGTAGTCAAAAAGATGATAATATTTGCCTAATATTAGTTGGAAGCCATTTTAAAAAGCTGCTCTAAAGCTTGTGGTACACTCGGCTAACGCATCAACTAAATAAGACTTACGGATAAGTAGGGCTGAAGTTAGGGGAAGCTCCTCATCCTGTTTAGGCCTCTCATGCCACCGCGCCTATTAATAAGTCAACTACAAATGTGCCAGCAATCCAACGAGAAGAACGATACGGGTGTTTGTGTCCGAGTCTCCAAAATGTGACCAGGAATCAGGAACGTTTGGGAAACACTAGCGTATCTAATGTTCAACATCTCTGTTTAAGATGGCGATGGTGTACGGCGGACAAGACACTCAAGTGTGATCCATACAAAAGAGTGTGGGGGGGGCTTCATGGCCTCAACAAGCGACGACCCCCACTTGGGCCCCGGCCCATCTGAGTATTCAGAGATCACTCCGGATTCAGACTCCTTAAGTCTACTTTCTGACGACTCGGTGCTTCCCAACTTTGAGAGGGACGAGTACAAGTACGCAGAGCCACCTGGAACGCTGTATGAGGCGTGCGCTCGGAATGATCCCACATCCCTGGAGAGGATCTTGGAGAGAGGCGTTACCAAGGAAGAGGCCATGGAACTGGACATTAACAGCAGGGTGAGTTCAGGAGGAGAACATGAGAACATTACAATTAAGGATCGACCGATATATCGGGCCGATATTTGAGTTCTGTACTTGAATCGGGATCGGCCGATACGCGCGATGGTTCTCCGATATATTTTTCCACCGCATGATTTCCAGACAGGCATCACAGTCATCACACGGATGCTAGATACAACTTCAAGTTTTGCACATGGTTGAATATTTATTCCTCTTAAAGTTGATAATACTGCTTAAATAAGTTAAGTATACTGTTTAAGAAATCTGAATCCTACTGTGTTCAGTGTTTACATTTCAATAAATATTTGTTTATACTTTATACTAATATTTGTTATCATTGTCATTTTTTCATATCAAATGAGGAAGCAAAAGCAGTATCAGCCACAAATATCGACCCAAGCAAAATTGGGGTGATGGAAAAAAATCGGTATCGGCATCGGCTTGAAAAAAACCATATCAGTCGATCCCTAATTACAACAACCAGTAGAGCGATGTCTGTAAAAGACTCCAAAATAACGATGTTGTGTTTAATTCCCTGTCAGAATGGACTAATGGTAGCAGTGTGCAAAGGATTTGTGGACATCGTGGCCCTGCTTCACGTGTGCCCCCTAATAGACATAAACCACCAAGACAGCGACGGCAACACGGCCCTCATGATCGCCGCCCAGGCCGGTACGTAAAATCAAACCTTCATTCGTCACATCGTGTGACGCATGCTGTTGTTTCGCGCATCCAGGCTTCTCTACCATCCTAAACTACATCCTCAACTACTACTCTGGCGTGGACACCGAGGTCAGGGACCCCCGTGGCTTCACCGCCCTTATCAAAGCTGGCCTGCAGGGCAGAGAGGACTGTGTCTCCGCGCTGCTAATGCATGGTGAGTCCATGCATGGGATTTACGATAAACCTCAAAGTAAACAATTAGGGATTTTTATAATGCCTCATATTTCACCTACTAGCAAGATCTCATAATGTATAGACTAGTCATATATTTCATCTCATTTCATATTATCTGCAAACTGTATTTGTATATAACTCTGGGTAAAATTGTTGATTTCTTAATACTTGGGTTTTTTAATATCTAGAATATCTAGAACAGGGGTGGGCAAACTTTTTGACTCGCGGGCCGCATTGATATAACAAAATTTCCGGGGGGGGGGGGGGGGGCAGACTATATATTTTACACGTAACAGTCCACCTGGTATTATTGTATCTGTAAAATTGTCATTATTATTATTTAATATTTATATTTAAATATTTTAAAAATAATACAATATTATAATAATTAAAATAAAATTATATTATTATGTAAAATATGCAAATATAACAATATTATATATAATTAATATAATAATTAGCATTAATATAATAAATAATAATCATAATAGTTATAGTAATAATATAATAATTCTTATTTTAATTTTTATTATTATTATGTGCTTGTGTCTCTTTTTTCAGGAGCACTTTGTAAACAACAGACCATGTCAAACAACGAAATTGATACAACCATCAAAAGGTTGGCTCAGGCCATGATGCCAGGTTGTATGTTGAGTTTAAATGAAATACTTTGGAAAGATTGGGCGGGCCGTATTCAAACACTTGGCGGGCCGGATGTGGCCCCCGGGCCGTAGTTTGCCCACCCCTGATCTAGAATGTATACAATTGGTGTTGTAGAAAGCGATATACTACTCACATGGTTTGAGTAATAACTATAAAAACAGAAGCTTCAGCAGATTATAAAAGGTGTTGTTGAACAGGAAGGGGAAGCCAAAAAGGCTTCCACCTCCCAGCATGCATCACTTTGTGAGCTGCAGCAGAAAATGCAAGTACATGGAATACTCGGCTCATGTCTATAATTCCCAAAATGGCCACATGGTGGTGCCGTATGATTGCGTTGAACTTTTCCACGCTTTCACCCTCACATGCGTTGAAATTGTCGTCTCACAGGCGCAGACATGAACGCAACCGACTATGTCCAGGGGCGTGGCCTGAAGGATTGGATCTTGAGAACCGGAAGATTTGAGACCATGAACAGAATCCGCCGACTGCAGGCCCTTCCTGTCGCTGAACAGTTTTGCGAGAACTACGCTCCCGAGTGGCCTGAGCTCAGGCAGATGGTGGCCAACGCCACCGCCGCCAAAACCACCGGTCAGAAACTGAGGCAGCGCTTGAAGGACAGCTTCAGTTTCAGCTTCCCTCAAGACCCCCAGGACAATGGAGTCATGGACCACATGGTGCGCATGACCACGAGCATCCACAGCCCGCTCATCGCCACCGGGTGCCGTCCGCTGTGCCCCAGTAGCCCACCCGAAATGGGCAAACGCCGCTTTGCTGTTCCTGAATTACTGGACATGCACAGCAGCAAAGATCTGGAGGAGGGAACCGAGTCACACAGCAACGGCTCCATCACCTCCTCCTCTCCCACCGCCGCATCCGCTGCCTCCGTATCCCTGACCTCCTGCTGTCAACATTCCCAATGCAGGGACAGCATGGCGCCGGGCGGGATGAGAGCGTTCATCCCTCGCAGCGTGGCTCGCAGAAACAGCATCTTCCCGTCTGGTTGCGTACCGAAAATTGAAGTGACCAGATCGGGCGAGCCGACGCCAAAGAAGGAGAAGAAGAAGAAAAGGCAGAAGGGCTACCTGGAGCCTCCTGTGTGGAAATACAAGGAGGCCAAGGAGGAGAAAAAGCAAGAAAAGAAACGACAAGAAAGAATGTCCAATGGGTCCAAACCAAACAAATCAACATAATACCAAAAAATGACATTTCCTTCATTGACTGTGGTCAGGTGACCTAAAAGCTGCTAGGGCAGGGGTCAGCAACCTGCGGCTCCAGAGCCGCATGTGGCTCTTCGGCTTTTTTGTTGTGGCTCCCTTTGCTATTCTCAAATATTTTTTTAGGGGGAAATGCACATCTTGAAAAAATCCAACTTTTTGTGAGACCATGAATGCATCCTGGCTCAGTTCTGGTGATTGAATGAGCAGACAGGATGCTATTCTGTTCTCTTTCACACAGGTAAACATGAAGGAAATTTTTTTTGACATTTCTAAAAAATAAATTTGAGATCAAAAATGGGAACTTTGCGGCAATGTAAACAAATCATGTAATTTTACAGTAATTTACACATACATTTATGTAAGTTTATCTCCAGTACTAGCAAGAGTACTTAATCATCTCGTCTTTTTTTATATGAACTACTTTGACACCCCAAAATTTTCCCCCCAAATTTTTATAATCGGCTCAGAATGTGAGCTCATCACAGCCGTTAGCTAGCTAGCTAAAAGAAACCAAGATGATAACCATGCTAACTCAACAAGTTGGCATCCGTTACATATGCATTTCTATTTGTTGTTGTTGTTGTTTTAAACCTGGGTTTAGCGGCGCTAATGGGCAAGGGGGTAAAATGGCTCTTTTCATAATAAAGGTTGCCGACCCCTGTGCTAGGGCGAATACGCAATATTGACTCAACTCAGGTCCGATTCCGTTTGCTTTTACTCATTTTTGTAACGTAGTCGGATGCAGACTTATTTAACATAGTTACAGTGGTGTGAAAAAGTGTTTGCCTCCTTCCTGATTGGTCAATGACAACACAACCGAACACAAAATGCAGTTTTTTTTTACATGAAACTTTGTATTATTCAGGCAGGAAACAAAACAACGAGTTTGTGGCCGTTTGTTTCCGTTTGCGGTCACCAACAATGTTTGCGGTGGTTCCGTTTATCACTAGCAAAGTACTTCAGGTCCTGAAGCAGCAAAACAGGCTCGGACCATCATACTACCACCACCGTATTTTACTGGTGTGATGTTGTTTTTTTCTGAAATACAGCTTTGCTTTTATGCCAGATGTAATGGGACACACAGATCATGTTATAAAGCACATATAAACCAAGTTTCATCGTAAGACTCCATTTTGTGTTCAGTAGTGTTGTCATTGTCTAATGTTTAATTAAGTACAAAATAAGACATCAGTAAGGGAGCAAACGCCACATCCTGTCCATCGGGAACAAAAGTAATGTGTCATGAAGGTAAAGCCATATGATAGACTTGTGTACCTGCTTGTTAAAATCCAAAGTTTTACGTCGCCGTAGCACGTCTGTAGCACGTCTGTAGCACGTCTGTGATGGCGCCACATTAAACCAAATGACTTTTCACAGTCAACAGGAAGTGGATTCATTTTGCACAGCCATGTGACACCTGAGTTTGGGCACTTTTATTGGTTTTACTTCTGCAAAACATCACATGCTGGCGTACAATTTAGGAGTTTTGACTATCTCTATAGAGCTAATATAATTAGCTTTGTATAAAAGTACGAAGACATACTTTGGTGGATTATTAATAATAGTGTTCCGTATCTTACCAACATATTACATGCTTATAACTTAGTGAAAACTAAGTAAGGTCCAGATAATGTTTCTTCCTATAGCTAAAAATAATATTGCTGTATTAAATGTAAATATTTTCATAGCTAGAGCATAAAATTTTTTTTTTACGACCTTCTAACTAGTGATATTCACATTAGAGCCCTCTAGACATGAAATAACACCCCTACAGTCACTTTTACACGAGTATTACCCAATATAGTACACATAAAAAAGCAAATACAGTAAGCCAGTTAAAACATAAGACATAACATAGTCAAACATTAGCGTTACGAGAGTCGTACTATACTTGTACTTCCCGAGGTATGTATTGTTTGTTGATGCCCAGTGTATGTGTACATGTTATCAAAGTATGATACCACATTTTTATGCGTGAAAATGCTTAATTTGGCAAGCAAAAAGGTCAAGTTTGCTTAAATATGTATTTTTTGATTAATAATAGGATGTTTTGTCAACAGTGAAACGCTGATTTATTCATATATTTTGAAAAGCAGCTAAAGTGGCGAGGGACGACTGGGGCCGAAACATTTCACTCTTTTATGACGTGAAAAAAAATATGTAGCACTTTCTTGATGTTCCTCTGATCCGACACGTAACTTTGATTCCTCAGTGATGATAACAAACTTGAGGAACAAACAATGCACGTTCTATGGTGGCATGCCATAGCTCCTCATCCCTGAACTTCTCTAATCCTTTAATCGGATTGGCAGGCTCGTTACGTAACAATTAACTTTTTAGCGTTTGGCTGATTGTGTTTTGTTCATGTACTTTAAATTCCCATCTGCAGCCAAAGCTGGAAAAACACAAACGATGTTGTTGTTTATTTGACCGCTCGTTACGTCACGTTACATGATTTTCACTTTTGGGTCTCACTTCCTGGCTGACTTGAGGTCAGCTCTGTATTAAATATATCCAGGGTGCGGGGAAGGAGCACATAAGTAAGCCGCCACTCCAGCCAAGACGGACACAATTAGACCTGAGACAGTAACTTGATACTTGTGGCTAAAGCTAGGAGTACACGGCCACCAAAACAGTACTATAGTAATACCACAAACTCATCCACACCAATGAATGGCGAGGGGGGGCGGGCAAATAGACAATATGACTGCAGCCATGAAGCAAAGTGACGAAGAAGAGAGGAGGGATTTTACATGAAAAATAACGTCAACCTCACAGCTAGGACACCCGAGTTCGAATGAATGAATGACTTCTCCTATTTTGTGTGGAAGTGGTATCTTTTTGGCTTTTTATTTTGTCTTTCCCAACCCTCTGCCATCTCTGTGTGGAGTTTCCATGTTCTCCCCGTGCATGCGTGGCTTTTCTCCGGGTACTCCGGTTTCCTCCCACATTCCAAAAACATGCTAGGTTAATTAGCCACTCCAAATTGTCCATAGGTATGAATGTGAGTGTGAATGGTTGTTTGTCTAGTAATATTAATAATATTAATATTAATATAAATGATGATAAAATAACCTGTTGGAGACTCCTGGGATAGCGTCACTATATGTTCATGCTGGATAAACTAACAAGTGGTTAGCACGCAGGCCACACAGCTAGGAGACCCAAGTTTGATTCCATCTTCAGCCATCTCTGTGTGGAGTTTGCATGTTCTCCCCGTGCGTGCGTGGGTTTTCTCCGGTATCCTCCCCCATTCCAAAAACATGCTAGGTTAATTAGCCACAGGTATGAATGTGAGTGTGAATGGTTGTTTGTCTAGTACAGGGGTCAGCAACCCGCGGCTCCAGAGCCGCATGTGGCTCTCCAGCCTCTTTGTTGCGGCTCCCTTTGCAATGCTTGAATATTTTTTAGCACCCGTGTGGTGAAAATGCACGTCTTTGTTATGAGTTTACAAAAATCCAACTTTGTGTGAGACCATGAATGCATCCTGACTGAGTTCTGACTGGTGACTGAATGAGCAGACAGGATGCTATCCAGTTCTCTCTGACAGGTTAACATGAAGGGAAATGAGTAATACTTTGAGTTATTTGAGTTATTAATTATTATTAATGAGTTATTTGACGATTCTAAAAAATAAATTAGAGCTCATTTAAAAACAAAAGTTTATCTCCAGTACTAGCAAGAGTACGCCAACTCGTCTTTTTTTTCCCCTCCAATGTTGTTTTAAACATACAACGTTTTGCGGCTCCAGGCTATTTTTCTTTAGTGGGCAAGTGGGTGAAATGGCTCTTTTCATAGTAAAGGTTGCCGACCCCTGGTCTAGTATATGTGCCCTGTGATTGGCTGGCCACCAGTCCAGGGTGGACCCCGCCTCTTGCCCCAAGACGGCTGGGATAGGCTCCAGCACCCCCGCGACCCTCGTGAGGAAAAGCGGTAGAAAATGAATGAATGAAATAACATCAAATGCATGCTTGCAGAAGACAACAACGTATCCCACTCGGCATCTTCCACTTGATGATGATACTGTATTGCAATATGATGTACGCGTGGCAGTTTTCCAACATAAGGAGCCCAACACACATTCAATACGACAAATTCTGAGACACCAGTGGGCCAAGTGGAAGGACGGTGGAGGAGCACAAGGTCTACCATCCACATTATGGAGGAGTAGAAGATGATACCAGTAGCAACGTGTGCAGCTCTGGTGGATTTCTAACCCGAGAGCAATATTATTAAAAATGAGACATGAGCTAACATGAACATGAACTATGACACCATAGAGTACGCATAATTACAGCAAATAAGACATACAGTACACAAGTACTACATCATCATATTGAGGATGATATCCAGATTTGGCCTCCTTATTGTATCATGAAGTGTTTAAAGCACATTCCTGCCAGTGAGCAGAGCAGGCTAAGTCCACAGGGGAAAAGGAAAATGAGAGGTTTAGCAACAGGAAAACCGCTATGAGAACATTCCAGGCAGAGCTGAGGCTGAGTGGGACAATAAGGGGTGGGACAAACTATACACGTTGTTTAAAAAAAAAGAGTAATCTTGCCTTTTGATCATGTTCAAAGAAGTCAACAAAAGTCGTGGCTTCATACGACAGAGGTTGTTGGAGAACCCCTCCGGGTAGAAGGAGTCCAGGACCGGTACTTTGTTTATCATTGTAGATGTGGACTGAGATGAGATCGTCTATTTCGGTGGCTGCTCCTGCGAATATTTGTCAACATTTCAACGATTTTTACAACCCCAGCTTTTAGTGGACAACGTTTGAGGATGTGGCTTCGTTTCGCTTCAGCCTTTCTTGAAGGAAAAAGTAAAGGAATGGAGACGTTGGCGTTTTAAAGAGGCGGCGGAGAGACACTTGAAGTTGACATGGGAGACGTGCGGAGTTCACACGCATCACGTTAAAAGGAGAGCTGATAACAGGTAAATGGCGTCGGGTGCTTCTAATGGCATGAAGTGCACCTGATATGGAAACATTAATCACATTTCTCCAGCGAACTAAACAGGTGTCGTACACCTGAGAAGGAGATGAAAATATTACCGATTTACAAAGTTACACTGTGTACGTCACTGATACGTAAGTCAAGTCATGGCACATGAATAGCTCTGTATTAACAAACAGACCAAACCATTCATTAGATTGGGGGGGGGGGGGGGGGGTATTGATCACCAGTTCAACCAAGTTCATGTATTTTGCCAGTATTCCTTTTTTTAAAAAAAGCATAAATATTTGCTTAAACATCCATCTATTTTCTATACGGCTTATCCTCACTCGGATCATGCTGGAGCCTATCCCAGCCGACTTCAGGCGAGAGGCGGGGTACACCCTGGACTGGTCACCAGCCAATGCAGGGCATATTTACACAAACAAATATTCATAATTAATTCATAATCATTCATATTTTTGGACAATTTTTTGTCGCGACCCAGAATTCCTGGCAATGTATTCCTATAAGTATATTGCATAACTTACATGTCTTACATTATCCCTGGTGGTCATTCCAAAGTTTCTCAAGCACCGGATTGCTAACTTAAGGACTGCACAATAAACTCAGCTTGCAAGTTTTGCAGAATATGAGAACATTGATGGCTAAATCATTTCATTTGTGGCCAAGTCCAAGTTATTAAAGAAGGTTGAGGCCCAGTTTGGGGGGGGGGGGGGGGGGGGGGGGGGGGGACTCTGAGGCTGGCGGGCTGATGCATGCCTCCGCCATCCAGCACGCTAAGCACGCTAAGTCATCCAGATGGAATGAGAGATTTGCTTCCCCGAGTCTAAGCTGTCGATGGGAGGAAGAGATGACAATGGATCTTTTCCCCTCGGGTCACAGGGGCGTAGCGTTGGACGGAACGGAGACAAACCGAGGGGGGGGGGGGGGGGGGGGGGGCTTCAAGAGGAAGTGTGCCGGAGCCTACGACGGAGGATATAATTAGGCCTCCCTGCTATGTCAGGACCTGCAGATGATAAAATGATGGTCAGATAAATGAAAGCCAGCTGTGCCCGTCCACGGAGGAAAGGCGTGGGCGGAGTTGTGTTTATGCTAGACGCCAAGATTTGACCAGGTTGCGCAATGCAGGAAGTGCTTTCTGATGTTTGCTATTATCGTCTTGTGGTTTCAGAGCAGAGTGCACGGGGTTGGATTTAGAGGCAGGGGAAGCATGCTAGCAATGCTAACATGCTAATGTTACAATGCTAACACTTAGCATCATAGTGCAATGTATTAGGAATTCGAAATGTCCCGAATGACTTTGGAATGATCTGAATGGGTTAAGAAATATGGAAGTACTAAATGGCAGGCATGTCAACAACAGTGGGAATGTTTTTTTAGCCGAAATTTGGGCATTTCTTTTTGCAGTACATACTTCCCATAGCATGCTTTGTTGATGTATGACTGCTGTGCTACTACGCGACCCCCGGCGCTGCAGCCCTAAACGACGTTGAACAATGAGCAGCCAGAGTCTGGGCGGCTAGCCGGGTGGGACCGCTCAATGGCAGGAAGCGTAGCCATCAATATTTACTCTGCAAGCGAGGCAGCTGGGAAGTCAACAGGCTCGGAGCCTGGCTAGTAGCGCAGCGCTACACGCAGTCTCGGCACACTTATACAAACACTCCAGATTGCTGCACCCCCCCCTCCCAAAAAAAAAAAAAACCCAAGCAATTACAACACAGGCAGACAGGCTGGATCCACTGACCTTTGTTTTCCACACCACATTTTTCTACTCTTAATCTTGAATTTCAATCACAGAATCGTTATTATTGTTATTATCTGACTATATGTACAGCCAGAGCTTATCTAACCAAAGTTCTTGTTTGTGGGAACATATTTGGCCGATAAAGCGGATTCAGATTCAGCAAATTATTATTATTACTGGTCTTGAACCAGTCATAATGTGCTATATCTATCACTATATTGACTGTCACTATGGTACACATAATGTCATTGTATAGTCATATCACCTCGTACTTCGGTATGGGACAAGAAATTACAAAATTTAAAAAATAAAAAAAAAAACAAAAAAAAAACCCTTAAACTATATTAGGAAAGCAGGAAGTGAACAAATGTAACAGTTAGTGATTGTAAAAGTACCAGATGGAGGGGTAGGATTTAATAAGCTTTGCTTCTTCCTACTCCTTTTGGACATGTGGAACTGGGAACTGATTATGGGATGCACTCAGTTGTAATCTGATCCATGCCAAAATAAAAATAAAAAATCAAATAAAAAATAATAATAAAATTAAAAAAAATTTTTAAAAATTATTTAAAAAAATTAATTATATTAGGAAAGCAGGAAGTGAACAAATGTAACAGTTAGTGATTGTAAAAGTACCAGATGGAGGGGTAGGATTTAATAAGCTTTGCTTCTTCCTGGGAACTGATTATGGGATGCACTCAATTGGAATCTGACGCATGTTCAAATGAAATAAAACCATTATTACTTTCTTACATTATTATTTTCTTTTTATTACTAATGATATTTAATATTTCTGCATGTGGTCCACAGAGATGGGCGGCTCTGCTCGCTTCATGACGATGTTGGTCGGACTGTTGCTGTTGGTGTCTGCTCGCCCTGCGGGTGAGTGATGCAAATGTACCGCCAACTTAATATTACACATTTTGGTAGGTAGCTAGGTAGGTACTTTAGGTACTTTATTCATCAAATTTGCAGCAGTCATCCAACACATTTACACTTATTTGCAATTTCTAGTGTTGAGTTCAGAAGTTTCGGAATTTTCCAGCTTTGAGGAGCTTACCAATCACAAATGCTTCATCACGTTCATATCGTACCATTCCACTGCCTCCTGGTGAACAAAAACAGCAAAAAAAAGCTCCTTTTGCAGAAACATTTTGTTGTTTTAATGCTAAGTTGTCCTCCTCTAAAGCAAATCATGTCTGGAGAAGGTTAGCTCTTAGGTCAGCCATGTGTTCTCATGAAAGCGATGACAGTACGTTTTGCTCACCGGCAGAGTCAGAAGATGACGGGAAGCATCTCTGTACATGCGAGAACGACAAAGGCACGTGTGTGAACGCCACATGCAGAGGGGACATCTGCTTTTACATGTGGGTGCAAGGCCACGAGGAGAAAGGTTGCTTTTCCAACCATAACTACAGGGAGCAGTGCTTCACCTCCTTCGAACGCTTCCACGTCTACTGCTGCAGGGAGAACCTATGCAACGCCTTTGCGACGCCACCTCCGAACATCAGTCAGTAATCCAACTCCTCAGTCCGAGTACTACCACAACGATTTGTACTGTGCTTTACTATGACATTAAAAAAAAAACGTATGTAACATTTGTGGCACCAGATGGAGAAACAACGACAGCCCCCCCACAGCGGCTCCCCCCAGACCTGTGGATCACTGTGGCTCTGCTGATCTTATTCACGCTCTCCAGTTTATGTGGAATGCTGTTGTTCCTACGCTTCCGGCGTACACACGCGTGCCTCAAAAACGTTGACGACCACAATGTTAGCATGCACAAGGTTCCCAACGGCGACGAGCCCACGTATGGCGTAAGGGATTCGATATTAAATGTGACGTCATCATGTCTGGACTTTAGTTTTTTTTAAATGGGCTTCTTGTGTCCTCCACCAGGGGATATTTGATGAGTTCTGCACCTCAGGGAGCGGAACCGGGCTGCCCTATCTGGTCCAAAGGACTATGGCCAGGCAGATCTCACTTGTGGAATGTGTTGGTTAGTCTCCATCGTACCTCAGGCTCCTTCTGTCGTGGAGTTTTACAATTGTTTAATGATGCCCTTCCCAGGTAAAGGCAGGTACGGAGAAGTGTGGAGAGGAACTTGGATGGGTGAGAGCGTAGCCGTCAAGATCTTTTCTTCAAGAGATGAGCAGTCCTGGTTCAGAGAGACCGAGATCTACAATACTGTGCAGCTTCGGCATGACAACATCTTGGGTACTGCGCTGGATTTGATCCCAGTAGATGTGGAGCTTCAGATAAACTCCAAAAAACCACGTGTCTTCACTTCTCGCCCTAGGCTTCATAGCCTCTGATATGACATCCAAGAATTCCAGCACCCAGCTGTGGCTCGTCACGCACTTTCACGAGCTGGGTTCGCTCTACGACTTCCTGCAGTACAGCAGCTTGGAGCCCGAGAGCTGCCTGAAGATGTGCCTGTCTATGGCGTGCGGCTTGGTTCACCTCCACACTGAGATCGTCAGCTCCCAGGGCAAACCCGCCATCGCTCACCGAGATTTGAAGAGCAGGAACATCCTGGTGAAGAGGAACGGGCAGTGCTGCATCGCTGACCTCGGTACGAATGCAACGGTAGCAACGAGTCCGTCACGGTGCATTCAACAATCAGAAGGTTCTGCTTTATCTTGACTCTCGCAGGTCTGGCCGTGATCCACTCCCAGTCCAATGACTATCTGGACGTGGGCCACAACCCTCGCGTTGGCACCAAGCGCTACATGGCACCCGAGGTCCTGGAGGAGAGCATACGTATGGACGTCTTTGAGTCCTACAAGCAAACTGATATCTGGGCCCTGGGCTTGGTCTTCTGGGAAATTTCACGCAGAACGATCATCAATGGTAGTGTATGCTGTTCATATGCTGTTTATGTGCTGTTTATATGCTGTTTATGTGCTGTTTATGTGCTGTTTATATGCTATTTATATGCTGTTTATATGCTGTTTATATGCTGTTTATATGCTGTTTATATGCTGTTTATATGCTGTTTATATGCTGTTTATGTGCTGTTGATATGCTGTTTATGTGCTGTTTATATGCTGTTTATATGCTGTTTATATGCTGTTTATATGCTGTTTATATGCTGTTTATATGCTGTTTATATGCTGTTTATATGCTGTTTATGTGCTGTTTATATGCTGTTTATGTGCTGTTTATGTGCTGTTGATATGCTGTTTATGTGCTGTTTATGTGCTGTTTATGTGCTGTTTATGTGCTGTTTATGTGCTGTTTATGTGCTGTTTATGTGCTGTTTATGTGCTGTTTATGTGCTGTTTATATGCTGTTTATATGCTGTTTATGTGCTGTTTATGTGCTGTTTATGTGCTGTTTATGTGCTGTTTATGTGCTGTTTATATGCTATTTTAGTTCAGGATTTCATCAACACATTTCCAAAAACATGCATGTTAGGTTCAATGGCGACTCCAGATTGTCCATAAGTATGAATGTGAGTTGACTGGCAACCAGTCCAGGGTGTACCCCGCCTCTCGCCCAAAGCCAGCTGAGATAGCCTCCAGCATACCCGTGACCGTCGTGAGGATAAGCGGCATAGAAAACACGTAATGTTTGATAATTTAAAACACCGGCGCATTGATACAAATACTTATGCTAGTATTTCAATAACAACAACAGCAACAACACATACAATGTCCGCTCTACTTGGGATGGCCGTGTCTTCCAGCACAAGTCGTGTGCTCCAGTCACGCTGACGGCAAACGAGCATGTTGTCGATATTTATATAGCTAGTCAACAAGTCAATACTTGTAGAACTGCAAGTCGCTAGCTTAGTCCGCAGCCAAAGCTCAGCGGTACCCACTAAAGAAATTACAAATAAAGAACTAAATAAAGGTAAATGAGAATTCCTTTGCATATTTGCATATTTTTCTGAAAAGATATCACAATAATTATTTCCCCTAGTACCTTAATTACATTTATTTTTAAGGAGTAATTCTGTAGGTTGAGAGTAATTCAGTTACTTTCGGAGAAACTGTAACTAATTAATGTGCCTTTTTGACGCTGCGTAGTACAACAGACAGTGAAAAGATATGTTTATGTTTCTGGTGGTAAATCTGTCTTATTAACAGTGATTTATGATTTATGACAAGATGATGTGTTGGCTGCTAAGTACAACATGGCTGAGTGGATAATCACAATAAAGGAAGAAAAATGAAAGTGAAAATAGCGAATTGAGGAGAAAGTCACCTCCACAGTCAACAACTTGTTTGTTTGTTTGGGTTTGTTTTACTCTTAATAACGCTTAACTTCTTTTTACACTTGAATGTCCCTTCCAAATGCTGATTAAGGTTAAATGTTTGAATGTTGCTGAATGGTGTGAATCATCAATCAATCATCATTCAGCATGGATTGAAGAGGCTAGACTGTCTTTGGAAGTATCTTCCCTTCTTGTGACTTTATCTATGCTCCGTGTGTGTACTGGATGTGCGTGTACTGCATGTGCGTGTACTGCATGTGTTGTGTTTTCTCAGGCGTGTCTGTCACGCCGCCGTGTGTACGTTTGAGGCAGTTAGTCCCGTGTCTCTCAGCACTCGGCTGTTTTCTTTGTCTGGCTCCGTCTCTAATATCCTCGCTCGTTATTAGCACTAGCGTAAGCGTCCTATCTGGTGTCAGCACTTGCTTGTACATAATCCAGACGCCGGTCTGCAAGCACGCAGATGCATACACATACTGTAAATACACACACTGTGTACTACACATTCGTAGCGTTTATGATCATATTCACAAGGGAGTCTTTATCTGCTGTCTTGTTTAATCCATAACCTCCCATTAGCTCAAGACAAAAATGCTATTTCAGGCCTGATAAGAAGAAAGATGAGACTGATAATGAGATTTATCATTTCAGTTAGCAATTTTTCCACAAGGCCTCATGGAATGTGCTGAAATATTTTTGGAGCCAAAATCTTTTTGTTTTGTTCCAGGGATTGTGGAAGAATATCGTCCTCCCTTCTTTGACCTGGTGCCCTCCGATCCCAGCTATGAGGAGATGAAGAAAGTAGTCTGCGTGGATCAGCAGAGGCCCAGCTTGCACAACCGGCTCCACTCCCACCCAGTAGGCTGTCCACTGTTAGACTCTTTGGGGGTCCAAACTTTGATACTGAGGGGCTCATACTGGAAAATCAAAGGATGCGGAGCACCATTTTGGAACTTTATTTTGAATATTGTTTAAAAAAAAGATTTGTATTATTAGTGTCAAACATCTTTTTGCCCCTGTGCCACATTTTGGACACCCTCCCCAGTCTATCCAGCTATTGTGCAGGTTTTGACATACCGTGGAAGTAGTACTAGTGGTATTCATGTGCTTGGCTGTATGTGTGTGTCCAGATCATGTCATCCATAGTGAAGATCATGAAGGAGTGTTGGTTCCAGAACCCCCCCGCCCGCCTCACGGCACTGCGGGTGAAGAAGACCCTCTCCAAACATGACCAGGACAGTGACTTCAGCATCAACAAACTTAAGCAGGACATCTAGATCACCACGCCGGCGACTCCAAGCGTATTGTTAAAATATGTGCTACATTCCCGCCAGCACGGTGATGAATATCATTAGCATATTTTTATGATGCCTTTTCTTAAAACATTATCATTTGTGTCTAGACTGTTTTGTACCCAAGGCTATTTTACTTTCCCGTGACTAAAATCCCCCAAAACGCTGAGCGGAGACACAATGAGGAAGACTTTCACTATGAATAATAATTATAAGGCTCAACATAACACAATGCCTGTTCTCTAAGCACCTAAGTACCTTTTGTGAAATTACTTTAGCCGCACGCACACATTGAATTATTTAGTTGTGTATATGTAAAACACATTATTTTTGTAGTTAATAAGGGCTATGCAATATCACATATTAAATATGTCATATTGTATGTAACTGTATTTTTTAAAAATTGATGTATTTTTCAAGTGTTTGGCATTTGAACACTTTGATTTGTACTCGATGCAATCCTCCTGTTGACCACTAGAGGCCACTAAATGTTAAGGATAAAGGATCGTGATGATCACGCTGGGAGGAGCAGTATTACACAAACCCCTTAAGGAGGAGGCCAATTAATGACTTTATCAATACAATCCTGAGCTAACAGGATTGTATTGATAAAGTCATAACTATAAAGTCCAACAATTAAATTAAAAAGTCAATGTTTGAATTATGCAGGGGGGAAAAAAAAAGAACTAAAATGACATATTATTTAAAACTCAATTCCAATTGTAATTAAAATGACATGGTAAAATACATTTGGATGTTGTCTTTTTCTTTATAATTATGTGTTCATTACTGGTGACGCAATGGCTTTGTGGTTAGCATGTTGACCTCCAATCTCTGTTGAAGTATCTCTCCTTGGAGTTTCTATGTCCTCCTGGTTTATTCCAGGTACTCCGGCTTCCTGCATGCTAGGCTAATTGGAGAATCTTAAATGTCCATAAGTGTGAATAAAATCCATTTTATTTGTATAGCTCTTAAAAGCTACCCAAGACACCTGATAATGACATTAAATAAGGAGAAATAAACACAATAGGTTAAAATAAAAGAAAAGAAAAGAAAAATAATGCATTTTCATATGTGTCTTGTGATCGCCAAATGTCAGCTGGGATAGGCTCCAGCATTCCTACGCCCCTAATGATGATAAACAGTATAGAAAATAATTACGGTGGAATGGTCATTTTGTGTTCATCTATTCCATTTGTGTGTTCATGTTGCACCTTTGTCTTAGTGTGTGTCTGTGTGGTTGCTGACCAAACTCTATATAGATAATAACAAACGCCCGCTGTCTGGTCAGTGTGATCAAGAGCTGGTTATTTTTAAACACTGCAAAGGGGAAGGGGGCGTCGTGGGACCAGAGAGGCCTGAGTGGCTGTCTGAGTTCACATTTCCGTCTGTTTCCCTCTCGTGTTATGGATGTCCCAGCTAGAGGAGGTGGGTGGATTGGTTGAGGAGATACTGTAGATGCAACATGGATGCAACACAGTGCACAGAAAATGGCCGGGAAAGACAACTGAGACGCACTTAAGCTCGACAACCAACACACTTTAGCATTCCGGGAGGGTTAGTGATAAAAGCGAGCACTGAAAAGTCCCAAAAGCAGATCTCACTGATCTCACAAGTCGTGCTACGGTATGCTAAATGGCCAAACCAATGGTTGCTTCTTTACACAGAACATATTAGCAGGAAGCCCTTTCTTTGCAACTGATGAGTCACAGTGGTTGAATGGAAACATCTATCTTCCGTAAACAATCTTTTTTTCCATGCCAAGACATATCTAACATTGTATTAACAATTGCGTTTTTGAATAATTTAACGTTCATTTCCCAGTTAAAGCAGAATAAAACTGTTTATGTTTTCAGCAATGATAAATGAGCGTCAGACATTTTTTTTTTCCAAAATCAACCCCCTCCTGGGGCACTGTCTGAAGTAAATTATGGATCACTGAATAATGCATGAAAGGGAAATATTTCTAATTAAATATTATTATGAATAAGTGGGTTTCGGATGGCCGTATTTTTGTTAATTATTTTTCAGTGTACTACCTGAATTTGTAGTGTGTTATTTTTCTGTGAGTATTGAGTAACAACGTCACTTGTGCGTCAAGTTTGCATTGAGTCACACAACAATTGCAAAATACAGTCGAGGTTACGAATTCACACGCACTTATCAGGAAATGAATGAATGATATATTATGAGCACATATACACAAACGACCGTCCTTATTCATATTCACAGTCAGTGTTAGCATCACATGCTCCAGCATAATTAATAATGATTTATTTCATCCCCAACACATTAATGTCATTATGAATTAATATATTTGCATCTCTGTTGGAACATAGCTATGTGTATTGGGTACATGGGTACTTGAGTTTCTTCCTGCATGTTGGGTTCATTGTAGTGTAGGCTATTACACCCCCGCCCCTCAAAGTGAAAATAAGTTCAGTAATATTTGACGTAACCATGCAAAAAAGCGATCACCCTTGTAAGCAAACATATTTCCAAGATTAGAAATCGGCGCAGGCCCAGCAAGTGGATATTTCTGTAAGGTCATAACACTGCTATTGACCTCGGAGGAGGACACGGACACCTCCCCTTTAAAGAGACGCCCTCCCCTTTAAATACGTCAGCAGTCTGCCAGCAGAGGGTTAGGCGGTGTGGCGAGTGCGGTCCGACTGTGGTTGTGTTGCAGGTCTGCTTGTGTTCACAACGACACGCTCCAGGCGCCTTTTCTCGCCCTTACGGTCGTGGAGCGATGGGAATTTGGGAGAAATGGCAGTGAAACACATCGGCCGAGCACTGCTGTCCCTGCTGGGGCTGCTGGCTGTCGCTAATGGTAAGTTTGATTACGGCACCTCTTCGGCTTTTGTCTGGTGGGGGTGGGGGCGGGGGGTGGATGTGTCTATGCGTGTTGTCGCTCTTCGTCATGGCGCTATGCACAAGGGGATTTGTTTTAACCACATAGAGCTGGCGTGGACCAAAAGAACGTGGTTTGCTGCTCCCGATAAACAACAACAATAACACACTCTTTGTTTTGCTGCTCGTTGATTGACCAAGGAGACCTTTAATTGTATTTGGGTTGTCTTGCTAAAACACAACAACAACATGGCTGGCTGTTAATGTCGGATTACTTGCTAATATCGCTAGCTAACAAGTTGTTAACATGTATAAACGTGAACCATACTACATTTCAGTATTGGAGTTCATGTTTAAATAGTGTTTCTGTCGTTAGTGCAACATTTATAAACGTGAACCATACTACATTTCAGTATTGGAGTTCATGTTTAAATAGTGTTTCTGTCGTTAGTGCAACATTTATTAACAATCCCTCCCTGCTTCGGCTCGGCTTGTGTGCTTGCTAACAGGGCAAAGGTAGCAATAATAGCAATAATAGCAACGATGGCAGCTCAATGTGCTCACTTACGGTGCCGTCACATGTTTTGGCTCCAGTTTGAGGAGAAAGGCTCCCCTGAATGGAGGCCTAACCTACTTAAGTGGCTGTGTTGTTTGCGTGTAAACACTGGCGGCTCTCGCATTGGTGTCCATTCGTAAAAGGAGTGTAAAGGCTGCTCGGTGGCCTCCCAACAGCCATTGAATGCCGGCGTAGGGCGACAACAGCCGCGCATTCAGACGCCTCCAGACGGGAGTCAGAGTTGAAGTCTGAGGTCATTGTGATGGAAATGTGGCAAGTTGGGGCTCCGGGGGAGGGGGCTGCTTTGGGGTGGATCTGGTCCGGTCTAGCCGTCTGCCGCTTTCAGATGATGCCAGCTGCTCAACACTCCCAAAATATAATATAATGCACTGGTTGGACTCTGGTTCATAATCTAACAAACTGGTTGTGCAACACCACACTTAGTCTCCCCGAGATGCCTTTTCCTTGTTGCAACCTGCAAACTGATAAAGGTAGTAATTACACCATAACCGCTGGGATTTTATAACTTCACATCCGTTGCATGTTCCCAACTCGTGGAGATTCCCTTAAAGGAAAAATGCATTATTTGGAATTTTGTCCATCATTCACAATGCTTCTACGAAACATGAATACATATTTATGTGCCTTTTCAGTTGGAATGAGCCAGTAAACAATGCATGTCATCGGAACTTACCTATTTTGACTAAAGCCCTAACACCAACAGCGTTCCACTTACATAACTGAGCCGTATATTAACCAAGCTACAGCAATATTGTTATTGTAGCAGCTAACACCAAGTACTATATTTCTGGAGGATGCCTCGCCATAGGCATTGTGAGTGATGTTGACACGTCAAGCTACTCTCTAGGTAAAGCTATCTACTGGTGCTGGTACCGTGTTGATAGTTTAGAAAAGTTAACATTAGTTCATAAATCACGCATAACACATGTATTGTCGAAGGTTGTGGCAATAAGTTGGTCAACTTTGAGATTCCACACATTATTAACACAAACTGGGGACAGAAACATACACTAAATATATAATGTACTGTCACAACATGCAATGTACATATAGAAACAAATCATTGAGAATGTGACAGATGTGTATTTATCACAAGTACCTCAAAATAGACAATTGAAAAAATACCGCAAACACAATTGTCTGTCCACAAGTGAAGAAACCAGCAGACCTGATGAGTTGATGCAAGTTGTGCAGGAAGCATCACACTTTTGTGTTGTTTATTAGATTTGGGTACTTCGGTACTTCAACATTGACGGCCATGCGTTAGCGTTGTGGAGGGTTGGTTTGTGTGGCCTACCAGACAAGGGTGTGTGGTGATTGGTTTGTTCAGCTGGTAGTGTCTTTAGTGAAAGTGGGGGGGCCCACAAGTCTGTGTGGAGCCGTGCTTAAAATGTCCTGAAACCAGACCAACCAGAAAGTCGTAAGCCTGAGCAGATCCAACAACGCTGGTGAGCGAAGTGTTTTTTTTTTTTTTTGTTCCCTTGCAAGAATACTTTTTCATTTGAAACCGAAGGCGAGTCTCTTCACGAGTTGTTGACTTTATGTAGATTAGCAGCAAGTTATGCGTGTTGCATGCTCACGTGATGCACTCCTTGTGTGCGGTCCACGCATTTGCAATGTGATCTAAGTGCAGACACATTGCAGTGAGGTGAGGCGAGGCGCCCAACCGTCTTTCCTGCTGTCTGTCCCTCCCCCACTCTCATATTAATGTCCTGGGTGCTTTATTAGGGCTGCATATTTACTGTTTTTGTTTTAAGTTACTGTCATATATTGCTGTACTGTGCAGGATGTTATGTTGTTGACTGGCTATGCATGTTAACCAGCATAAATGCTAAACCATGTTGCACAAAGTGGTAAATGGTTCATGGGAAAAATTATCTATGGTGTGCATACAAGATTGTAGTTGTAAAAAAAAAAAAAGTTTCAAAATATGCGCCGCCTTTAGGAGAGGATTTGAATGCAATGTGTGTGTATAGGGGTGCTGGTGATCCGGCGTTTACATTTTGCTTCGGTATTGCCCCGCTATTTCCTGTGGTTTGGTTGTGTGCTGGGCTACGTCGGACTACGGATGACGTGTGTAACATAGCCAGTATTACATTTAAACATTTACACTTCATCTATGCGATTGGTGTTGGTATCGGACAAATTCACTCACTCATAATCTGCATCGTTATCGACATCATAAAATCCTGATCTATTATTTATTATGTGTTATTGCACTACTACAATATGCTTCCTTTTCAGGTGTGCGATGCAGTTGTGCTGCCGTGGAAGGCAAGTTCTGTCTTGCACATAAGGCATTGCACACTTTTGTCTTATGTTTCTTTCTAATGCAGCCACATTGTTGAGCTCAGTTTCCGCTGGGTAGCCATGATACCAGAGCCTGTGTGGTATACCTTCCGGGTTTTGAGAGAACAACAAAGAAACAAAAACACTGCGTCAACTATTTAAATTAGTTGTCGACAATTTTAATCGCCGACATTATCATGACTAGTCATGATCATGGCAGCCCTACTTCACACACCATTTGAGACCAGAAATGGTACGAATTGGCATGAATTATTTACATCTTGTCAAGTACTGTTTACATCTAGTGCACGACAATGGTTGTTACTTCACGGTTATGTATTTTCACCACCACTTCCACATTTGTGAAGCAGTCATGGCAATATTAGGTCTTTCTGACCTATAAATGGAGTTAAAATGTCGTATTCTCATGTTGAAGCAGGCATCGCCCCATAGCTTCGATAATTCCTCTGTTTTCAACCCCAAACTAAAGGCAAGAAAGCTTCCTGGCTTCAATGGTGATTTTCTGAAAAATTGTGTTAATTGTACAGCCAGTTGTCTTTGGTTTTGCTTATTTTTTCAAGATACTCCAAACCCAGCCATGAAGCTGCATGGCCAGTTAATTCAACCTGACCTTTAAAGTAAAAATGTAATGTAATCAGCACTTACCAGTTGTTCCTGTAATGGTAAGCGAGTGAGCCAGATTCAGGTCAAGGCTGTGCTGATCTAGTTTCCCCCCCCCTCCATGATGACCAGTGTCAATAATGACCTCCGTTGGGCCCGGAGGCAATGAGTCCTAATTGGCGCAGCAGACAGTGTACCCCGTTGTTGGCATGTAGAGTGTTGTGCTTGATGTACGGTCTTCCACTCACGACACGGGACAACACTTAGAACGCCATACGTAGGTGTCCTGAATAGTTAGCTTTAGCTTTAGCAGCGGTAGCTGCAGTCCCACAGTCTTCCCTTTTAGAATGCGATCAGTAATTTGAGCCCGAGATGCAGTCAAAAGTAACGAGTTTCCTCCTTCCCGTAGCATTGATTCAGACACGGTGGTGCGTGTTCTGTGTTGCACACCCACTCTGTCTGGTGGGGGCTATTTGTCTTGATCAACTGCGTCTGGTATCAGAGATCAAATTTCAGTCAGTGCATTTGGGTAATGGCGCTGTGCTCACGGTGTCTGTGGATTGGTTTTTGTAAGCTGCACACTCGGTGTTGGATTGTGAATTGTTTGTTGGAAAGGAAACTATGCAGTGTTGTGTTATGGGGCAATACTAGTTTGGGCAACATTGTTCTATTAATCCTTTCTTCACTACCGCTGTCATTTCCTGCCTGAGCATGAGTAGAATGATAGGAACTTGACACACGCATACCATCACCCCCCCTTTTAACTTCACTGTTCCCTTTTCCTGTTACTTGCCCCCCCACCCCACCCCCACTCCTCCAGTAAGTCAAAGTCTAGACTGGGTTATAATGACGCTCACAGCTGGTCCCTTGGGCGGACCCCAATCGCAGCTGGGGGGGCCCTGTAAGTCCGGGTCATTACTTCCCCTCCCCTTTTGTATTATCCGCCCCAGCCCCCACCCTGTCTGGCCCTCAAATATCGGGGTTTTTACTGTTCACCCTGGCTGTCCACTACAAGCCGCCCGCCCCCGCCCCCCCTCCCTCTGGCTCCCGCTTCTCCCACAGAGCTCTTTGTTCACTCGGTCCCATTCCAATGCCTCATGTCGTTTTAATCTCTGCACAAAGCGCCAGTGTAAAGAGCAACAATTATGTGCATACGAGAGCGCCGTTCATGCTAAGTACGCGTCACACACGTCAAGCCCCCGTCCCGTTCTCTGAAGTTACTCAACCCAGTGGGGCTTTAGTTTCGCTGCCCGTTCAAATCCCCGATGCCAACCTGCTGTTTGGTCAAATGTCGGTGGGCGTTGTTTCATTGTAGTTTCAAGTGTTTTTGTTGAACCCTTCGGAATCAAACGGGCCAGACTCCCCACTGACGCGCACATAGGAGCAAAAAACGTTTTTTTTTTTTGCTATATCGATGATCTTGGAGAGTTTACCTTCACATCTCAGGAGCTGGGATTGCTATTGCGTGCGCGTGCGCGTACACGTAGCGCGAGGGCTACGTCGGGACATGCAGATGAATGATGCACATTTCTGTGAAAGCTCTGCACAATAAATACATTGAATAATTTCACTAAATCTTTGATGCTTTTGCAAAATGCATGGCCGCATTTACAGAATGCATTTCAGCTCGTCATATGCAATCATGTTCATCGTATAAACAGGATGTCGAACGAATGCATGTTTGAATGCAATCAATCACACGACCAACCACGAGGTGAAAACAGAGTGCCGTGTTGTCATTACAAACGACTAATTTATTAAGTATCTGCAAGTAATGATGTAATTAATGACGCAATGATTGTTTGTAAATATTTTGGGTAGTGTGTTCTTCCATTGTTTAGCTGTTTGGTGTTTGTGTATCCTTCCACTGGCATATTGGCACATAGCAATGACTGGACGGGGTGTTGTGTGATTTAAGAAATATTAAATTATTAAATCATATACATTTATTATTTTAATTACTCTAACACTAACATTAAATTATTTATTTACGGTTTTGATCCAAACCTCTGGTGTGTACATACTTCCGGTATTTTGATCCTAAGCTGTCGCATGGTGATGATGTCATCCCGACATGACGTCACCTGGGTTGCATCAGACTAGTTTAATTGACATCGTCATCCATCAAATTTTGACGGGAACCTCATCCATGCTTCTCTAGCGCACGTCTACAAGCCCAGATGTCCATGCTGGAACATGGGACGCTATAAACATGCAAGCCTTCTTCAGTGTTTTTTTTACGCTGTGGAGGTGGTGGACTAGATGCTGCGTCTGCAGTTTTTTTTATTATGATAATAACATTTTTTTAATGACTTAATTATTTAATAATCTATTTAACTTTTTCCCAACAACCAGCAGAACCTGACTGGACAACATTGCAAAACTGTTGATTTAATGGCAAACTTTATGAGAGCACTTCAAGGGAGTCTAAAATGTCTTTTGTTACTTCAATGTGCTCGTTTGTTATGATATACAGGCATCAAGTTTGATTATGAGCCTTATTAATAATAATATTCATTCATTCATTCATTTTCTACCGCTTTTTCCTCACAAGGGTCGCGGGGGTGCTGGAGCCTATCCCAGCTGTCTTCGGGCGTAAGGCGGGGTCCACCCTGGACTGGTCGCCAGCCAATCACAGGGCACATATAGACAAACAACCATTCACACTCACATTCATACCTATGGACAATATAAATGATGATAAAATAACCTGTTGGAGACTCCTGGGATAGCGTCACTATATGCTGGATAAACTAACAAGTGGTTAGAACGCAGGCCACACAGCTTGGAGACCCGAGTTTGATTCCATCTTCAGCCATCTCTGTGTGGAGTTTGCATGTTCTCCCCGTGCATGCGTGGGTTTTCTCCGGGTACTCCGGTTTCCTCCCACATTCCAAAAACATGCTAGGTTAATTGTCCATAGGTATGAATGTGAGTGTGAATGGTTGTTTGTCTATATGTGCCCTGGGATTGGCTGGCCACCAGTCCAGGGTGGACCCCGCCTCTCGCCTTTAGTCAGCTGGGATAGGCTCCAGCACAGGCTAAGCGGTAGAAAATGAATGAATGACACCACAATGGCTTCATAAGAACATGATATTAGCTTCCACTTCATGACTCCAGTTCATTCATTTATGAATATGCCTGCAGACGCTATCAATAACCACAGTCAATAACTTTCTTATGACGCATGCCAAAAAGCTCTGTTTTACCTGTACACACACCCACTGAATTATGCGTCACGGCCAATTATGAAAATGAGATCATTATCATCCCTGACAGCAAACGCCACAAATGGTGAACAGGAACTACTTCCTGTCTTTATCCAATTAGGAATGGTGTCATCCGTGTACGTCCGTGTGGTCTACAGACTTTTAGTTTTATGAACACGCCTTTTCCTGTTTCATGGAACAGCCCTGCGTTGTAACTGCACAACCTGCGAGAAGACGGGCTACGAGTGCGAGACGGATGGCGCCTGCATGGCCTCCACGTACACCATCCAGGGGAAGGAGCAGCATGTTCGCATCTGCATCAACCGGGACAACCTGGTTCCGCCCGGACAACCTTTCTACTGTCTGAGCGCCGAGGGTCTCCTCAACACTCACTGCTGCTACGTGGATTACTGCAATAGTATCGACCTGAAGGTTCCTGGTGAGGCTCCTCTCGTCCATCACCACGTTGAGACTATTGACGTGAGAAAAAAAAAATCACATCTATGCTCCAATCTCCTCTCAGTTCCCACCAAGGAGGACCTTGCAGGCGTGGGCGGCTCCTGGGGCCCCGTGGAGCTGGTGGCGGTCATCGCCGGGCCAGTCTTTCTTCTGTGCGTGCTGCTGATGGTCGCCGTATTCCTGTTCCAGTATCATCAGAGGGCCTACAGTCACAGGCAGAGGCTGGAGGTGGAGGACCCCTCCTGCGATCATCTGTACTTGGCCAAGGACAAGACCTTGCAGGACCTCATCTATGACATGTCTACCTCCGGATCGGGCTCCGGTAATAACATATTATATTGTTCTGGGAGGAGGTCTGCAGATGGTTTTTATTGCCTGAAACATCTCCATGGGGGGCGTCTTGCTCATCTGGCATGAAGACCCACTTTGTCTCCCAGGTGGAACCGCCTTAGACGATGTAGGTCGTCATGGCGATACTAAGTCTTATCGTTACTGTAAACACCAGCAGGGATCCTACAAGTCTGGGAAGTTAGCATGGAGTCATTATTTGGTCTGCGGTCCACCGAGAGCCAACACTGGAAATAGTTTGTGGTTTAGACTAATCCACCAGAAATGTGTCCAGGACAGGAACCCAGCACCCATACGAGATTAGAGCAACCTCAGATTAGGATTGACCTTTCATGGATGTTCTGATGACGATACTGATTGCAATCTATAGAACATCAACAACAACATCTCCTGAATTGGTCTCCTCCTTCCCCGTCCAGGCCTGCCCCTGTTTGTGCAGCGCACCGTGGCCAGGACCATCGTGCTGCTGGAGATCATAGGAAAGGGTCGCTTTGGCGAGGTGTGGCGAGGCAAGTGGCGCGGAGGGGACGTGGCGGTGAAGATCTTCTCATCCAGGGAGGAACGCTCCTGGTTCAGAGAAGCCGAGATCTACCAGACCATCATGCTGCGCCATGAGAACATCCTGGGATTCATTGCAGCTGATAATAAAGGTGACTGGGAGAACCTGGCTAGATTGTAACAATAGTCAGGGGGGAGGGGAGGGGCTGGTTGGCGATTCCCTAAGTACCCTGAATGCACCATGGGATGGATGGAGTGTTCCATTCAGAGGAACGTGGAACATAAAGTGCTGTCATGTTCTACTGCTGAAGAAGACATATGTTCCTCATGCGTGAACTTGTGTGGATGGTTCTATTCCCCTTCAGACAACGGCACGTGGACCCAGCTGTGGCTGGTGTCGGACTATCACGAGCACGGCTCGCTCTTCGACTACCTGAACCGCTACTCGGTAACCATCGAGGGCATGATCAAGCTGGCGCTGTCGGCCGCTAGCGGGCTGGCGCATCTGCACATGGAGATCCTGGGCACTCAGGGTGAGCTCAGATCTTATCTCATCTGAGATGCTGAAGGCCCAAACTTCATCCACGTGTTGCACGTTTCCCCGCAGGCAAGCCTGGCATCGCTCACCGTGACCTCAAGTCGAAAAACATCCTGGTGAAGAAAAACGGCATGTGTGCCATCGCCGACCTCGGCCTGGCCGTCCGCCACGAGTCCATCACGGACACCATCGATATCGCTCCGAACCAGCGTGTGGGCACCAAGAGGTAAGGGGCTTCCACACTCCTCCACCCAACCGTGTCTTTCTTCTACAGCCGATTCATACCTTCTCCATCCTCACAGGTACATGGCTCCAGAAGTGTTGGATGAAACCATCAACATGAAACACTTTGACTCCTTCAAGTGTGCAGACATCTACGCTCTTGGCCTGGTCTACTGGGAGATAGCACGCCGTTGCAATGCAGGAGGCGAGTACCTTCAACGCCCCAGAACGTGTTCCAGAACATGCTCCAGAACGTGTTCCAGAACATGCTCCTGAACATGTTCCAGAACATGCTCCTGAACGTGTTCCAGAACATGCTCCTGAACGTGTTCCAGAACATGCTCCAGAACGTGTTCCAGAACATGCTCCTGAACGTGTTCCAGAACATGCTCCAGAACGTGTTCCACAACATGCTCCAGAACGTGTTCCAGAACATGCTCCTGAACGTGTTCCAGAACGTGTTCCAGAACGTGTTCCAGAACGTGCTCCAGAACGTGCTCCAGAACATGCTCCTGAACGTGTTCCAGAACGTGCTCCTGAACGTGTTCCAGAACGTGCTCCTGAACGTGTTCCAGAACGTGTTCCTGAACGTGTTCCAGAACATGCTCCTGAACGTGTTCCAGAACATGCTCCTGAACGTGTTCCTGAACGTGCTCCAGAACGTGTTCCTGAACGTGTTCCAGAACATGCTCCAGAACGTGTTCCAGAACATGCTCCTGAACGTGTTCCAGAACATGCTCCAGAACGTGTTCCACAACATGCTCCAGAACGTGTTCCACAACATGCTCCTGAACGTGTTCCAGAACATGCTCCAGAACATGCTCCAGAACGTGCTCCTGAACGTGTTCCAGAACATGCTCCTGAACGTGTTCCAGAACATGCTCCTGAACGTGTTCCTGAACGTGCTCCAGAACGTGTTCCTGAACGTGTTCCAGAACATGCTCCAGAACGTGTTCCAGAACATGCTCCTGAACGTGTTCCAGAACATGCTCCAGAACGTGTTCCACAACATGCTCCAGAACGTGTTCCACAACATGCTCCTGAACGTGTTCCAGAACATGCTCCAGAACATGCTCCAGAACGTGCTCCAGAACGTGTTCCAGAACGTGTTCCAGAACGTGTTCCAGAACATGCTCCAGAACGTGTTCCTGAACGTGTTCCAGAACATGCTCCAGAACGTGTTCCAGAACATGCTCCAGAACGTGTTCCAGAACATGCTCCAGAACGTGTTCCAGAACATGCTCCTGAACGTGTTCCAGAACATGCTCCTGAACGTGTTCCAGAACGTGTTCCAGAACGTTCTCCAGAACGTGTTCCAGAACGTGTTCCAGAACGTGCTCCAAAGTGACCCGTGTCCTGTTGTACTCCAGGCATCCACGAGGAGTACCAGCTGCCCTACTATGACCTGGTGCCCTCTGACCCCTCCATCGAGGAGATGAGGAAGGTGGTGTGCGACCAGAAGCTGCGGCCCAACGTGCCCAACTGGTGGCAGAGCTACGAGGTAAGGAGGTTCTCACTCTTGGCACGAGAATACCTGAAGCAGTACCTGGTACACCACGTTAGGAAATACTACATGAACACAAATATTGAGACAGCCGGCCAGAATGAAGTCCAGAAACATTTCCAGAATTTCAAGATGTTTGTTGGTATCATGAGTTGTTATTTCCTGTTGCAGTCCCTGCGTGTGATGGGCAAGATCATGAGGGAGTGTTGGTACGCTAACGGGGCGGCCCGACTCACCGCCCTACGCATCAAGAAGACTCTGTCCCAGCTCAGCGTGGAGGAGGACATCAAGATGTGAGAGGCCCAAAACGGAGCCGGAGACGCACAACCGCGCCCCTTCCCCGCTGCTCTCCTCCTCGACCCCCCCCCCAGAACCCCCAGAACCCCCCAGGAACGAAACACTCAAGACTGGAAATGCAAGAAGCCCTGCCAGTTTTTAAAGCCACACTCCAAGTTGTGACATGGCCTACCTCACCTTTTTAGCCAAAACTACTGAGACTACACCCCAGCCCCCCCCCCCCCCCCCCCCCCCCCCGCCACCTTGTCGTCCTTGTGTCAACCCCCCCCATTCCCCGCCCCCCCAACGCCGTCCGTCTTCATGGGCCACAGCGCCACCACTGTAAATATCACCTGACCTTTTGTACTTTCATCTCCTTTGGCAGGAACTACTATTGTACAGGGCCACGCCCCTTTTTCAGCAGCAGGTCAACCTTCTTTGGGAATGGCTGGGAACGTTTGGAGAAACCATGTTTGTAGTCACGTCTCACAGGACTACAAACATGGCATCTTGCTCAAGAAATTGGACTAAAAACTCAGACTGTGACAGTTGTAGCTTCCTCTGTGAATCCCGCAGGGAACCACTGGACCGCACGCACACACACACATACACACACACACACACACACACACACACACACTCCACTTCCTGCAGGGAACATGTCTGGATGTTAATTTATTTTAACTTATTTCATGTGGACGAACACTGAGATGAAAGTTGAAAGGAAAGGTGAAGTCGGGTGTCTCAAATGTTTTTTATGTGTTCCTGTTACGTTGCCCCCCCCCCCCCCCCCCATGATGACGTTAGACACTACTGATGATGATGGTTACCTATGATTTAATGATTTTAAACACCCTTTTTGATGTGACTTTTTGGTACTTTTAGACCGCGTGTGTTTTGTGTTTTTAAACTGTGCCAGAAAACAACAAAAGGTTTTTGTTGTTCCTCCTCGTTGGTACTACTGACCCCCACGTTTGCTGCGACTCCTCTTCCCGTCTACTTTTATTGTTGAACTGCAGATGAGGAAACATCTCCCTCTCGTCGACACTGGAATATTGCAAACCCAAGCCTGATGTCATTTGTAGTTCCTGCCATTTTATTTTTTTGTTACCCTAAAAGAACACGAGGCAGCATTTTGTCGTAGGTCGTCATGGAAGTCTGATTTTTTTACGTTGGCCACATCGAAGTGTTCCAATGCTTGATCAGGTATTTAATGTGTCCATGTTTGTCTGTTTTGCATGCCCCCCCACCCCATGAACACCACTGTCATGTGACCGAGGAGAACTAAGAGACATTTGAACCAAACAATTGCCCCCCCCCCACCACCACCCTTTTTGTTTGTTGCCATGGCTGTAAAACCATTAGACATTTTACTGTGTAATATTTCAAGATGGAGAAATCCATGTTGTGCAAATGTTTTCAGAATTAGTGTATATAGATGATATACAATAAATTCCTTTTTTTCTTAAAAAGTGATTGACGACTCGTTCTACTACACCTCAAACAAAAAAGCACAATACAGGTTCTAAAGTCAAAGTGTGTATAACAGGCCTAGTGTACAGTATTTATATTTATATACTGGATATTAACTTCAGCTTTTGTTGTCATATTCATATGTAGAGCTAAATACATATACAGATTAGGGCTGAGAATCTCAGCACTGAGGACCGATGCCATACTTTAACCATACATGGAATTTTCTGGCAATATTATTCAATTCGATACGATTCACCCTCGTCACGATTCGATACGAAGCAATAATCATTTAGTTCAAATCAATGCAATCCGATTATAATATGATGCAATTCAACATGATGCAAATAAGCAAAGGGAAAACTCCTCCAAAAAGGATTTGGCTTTATTCCCTCTAGACACTTGGCAGTAAATCCAACTAAAGTGTTATTTGTCTTTTTTACTATGCACCATCTTCATCATTCTTTTTGCCATCTTAAAACATCAACAACTTTTCAAAAACAACTTTCCTCCCACTTTCACATTAGCTATGCAATTCCAATAGCAGTAGTTCAGTGGTGGAGTCAAACTATTCAACAATAATTACAATTACTACTAATAATTTAACAACGAAGTAAAAGTGACACTTTCAACAGTGGAATTAATGTTTGTTTATATTCCTGTCTGCTAAACATACTGACATACTAATGTTAATGTTAATGCTAAACATACTAATACGAATGAGCTAGCAGCTAGGCTAATACAGTAGTGGGGAGCAGAAAGTGGAAAACAATTTCTACTCTTTTAAAATTGGTTCACAATTCAGGAAGAAGCCAACTGCTCTGTTCTAATGTCACCTTCTGGGTGGGGGGGGGGGTACTTGTTGCAGGGACGGACAAATAGCTCCTGGACAATTAGCAAAGCAGGAATATCCACTGACCTGATTTGCTTGGTTCTTCCCGGTGTCCGACCAGGAACTAGACGGGGGATGGCGGTAGACTTGTCCGTGTTGGGGTGTCCCCTTTTTAGGGGGGTTTTCCTGTGTTTGTCTTGACGCGGTATTCTTTGCAAATGACGGACGTTTTGTCGTTCTTTAAGAATCCGTAGTGTTTCCGAACATACCATTTAAACGTCGCGGGGGGTTAAATATAGAAACTTCCAAGCTGCTGCTTGCTACGAACGTCCATGCTGTTTTACTAGTAGTTGCATGTTCCTCGCGGCTTCCGTCCGTATTCAATACAAAACGCCAAAATAAGGGTGGTGCATTCAATGGCACCTGGGGAACAGTATATGGGGTGAAGTTGAACATGAAACTGCGCCTGTGTCGTATTTTACCGATACCCACAAACGCATCGCATCTGGAGTCACCAGTCAATAGCATTCATACCGGATGAATGAGCCGAAGCACAAGCATCACGCGCATGCGCATGATTGTTTTCCACCCCCTTTATACAGGTGTACGATAAATTAGAATGGGAAAGTTATTCCATCACAGGAGTTCAATTTAGCAATGTTGGGGGACATTTGACTTTGCAATGGTGGAACCAACACTTTACAATATATAATATCATATCATATCATTAATAAATTAATAAAATAAAAGTTAAATTCACATGTTTAATTCTTATTAAATACAGATTATGTTTTTGCCAAAGTTTCCACAGGATGTAGAGGAAGTTGTGCTCTTGTGAAAATTGTGCTGCTCTCAAAATGGGGCTTGGACTAAAGTAGCCTGCCGCTTACATTGAAAGGCCGCTAGATGGCGCTGCCACACAAATCCAATCACAAAAGAATAAGCCAGGGCATTTGTAGCAATAGTGACCTCTAACGGAGAAAGAGCGAATTACACCAGAATGACCTGTTGACCTGTTTACCTAAAAGATTTCTACATGATGGTCCTCATTTGTGGTTTGCTGAAGTCCCAAAGCTTTAGAGATGGCTTTATAATCTTTTCATATCGCTGTGTATATAAGATATTTAAAGGAAATAAGCAAATTGAACATTTTGGTATCCTTACAACAGTAATTATATTTAGCTAATTCTATAGTTAAAAGAAAACATCTAAAAACAGGATACCAAATTGAGGATTTGGGGCCCCCGAGTGGCCAAAAGATTCACATGTTCCCAAATATGGAAATGGCAAATCAGTCCTATATATCGCACTAACAACAGTAGTAATAATAATAATAAACGTGTACATATTTAAAATGCATTTTTATTTTTGTTTACAAGAAACAAAAGCAGACAAATAAGATGAGGGGGGGACAAGAGGAGGGAGTGGGGGAAGCTGTAATATTGTATATAAAGAAATGCAACCTCTAGCTTCCTGAAAAATATGTACAACTTCAAATAATACCCATACAAAACATGCCACATTCAATAAAAATCAATATATTTATTCATAGTCCCTAAAAGTATTCTGCTGTACAGACTTATTTTGTTTGAAAAAGTAGGTAGGGTTAAAAACAAACAAACAAAAAAACTTCAATTCGAACAAACTTTTTATTATTAAGTCAGAAGATATGAACTTAAATTAAGATTTGATTTCCCAAAAAGATCCTTAGGTTAAAATCAAGCAAGGGGTGTCTCATGATGGTCTTCTCTTGAAATATAGAATCATACCAACAACTTCAAAATATGTAGAATCACTGCTCGGGATACACATAACTACATATATATTTCTATATATTTATGAGAGTGCAATTCATTACCAGGTTAAGTATAGGGTTGATTTTGGATTATCACATACATGAGCCCAAGTAACCATTTCACAAGGTTTACCAACACATTCACTTCTATAGGGAAAATACCAAAAAAAAAAAAAAAAGAAGCATAACACGAAGAATAAGATTGTAGGAATTGTTCCATTCAAGAGTATATTCATCCAATCGGAAGCAACAGAGCTCAGGACATGATTTGGTAACCAACAAGCAGTAGCATAAATTAAAACCAGGCCCTCCCCCCTCCCCCAATAAAAAGCAGGAACCATATTACATAAATACAAACGCAGTACTACTGCGGCCATTTGCATGTCTAATAATGAAGCAGTCGTCACACAAATCCTCTTTTGAAATCACCTTGGCTTCTCGTTACTTGTTTTTATTATTATTTCAACAAACGTGTCTCTGAGAGCATATAGCAAAAACACTAATAGAAAAAACAGGTTAATGCAAAAAACACTCTGGTTCATATACATAAAGATATTAGTTTGCCATTTTACATATATTCATATTTATATACAGCTTTGTTAAAATGATATCCAGTGGTTGTTTTTCTCTCTCCATTTTATTTCTCTACACTTTGGATTACAAAGGGGGTCTGGGTACAGACTGGCTGTCCCCTTAATGCATATACCGTTATATACATTTTGTACAACTTTGCATTTTTTTTTTTAATCCAAAAAATCCTGTGAGGTCTTAGGTTTTTTGAGGGGGAAGGAGGAATATAGTCATATGAGAAGGTTTTTTTTAATTTTTTTTTTTTTTTTTAGTAAAGCTCCCTTAAAGACTCCCCCGCCCCCTATTTTCTAAACTCTCAGGTAGAAGTGAAAACAAATGCCCTTTTATCCAATAAGTCATTCTCTGCCATCAGTTCAGCCTGGAGGACAGTACCAGCACTAAAAAAAGCACGCACGCACGCACGCGCACACGCACACACTACACAGGAAGTCGAATGACTGCAGGCTGGACTCAGGCAACAGGAAGACCTACTACAGTAAATGATTGGTTTGGATACAAAAGTGGCCCAAATGAGCCGGAGGAAGAGGTTAAAAAGTCCTTAGTAGTCATGCGTCCACCTCGACGTGCTTGCGGTTTGATGGGAGCAACCAAAAGGAGCGGATGGAGCCAAGTGAAGAAGCGGAAAAAGGCCTGAAGCTGCTTGGCTGTCCGGGATGGCGTGGCGGTACGCGGGATGTGATGCCGAGCGTCCGGCTGTCTTTTTGTTCATTTAATGCGATATCTTGTCAAAAATGCTCATCGTATATTTCCTCTGTATAAATAAGTTAGGATTCATAATAATAATAATAATAATAATAATAATCAGCTTGGTTCCTTATTGTAAATGATCATCAGCATAGAGTCGATAGAGCAAACCTGCTGCTTGAGATTCCCTGCTTGTCCGAGAAGGCCCCGCCCCGCCCCGCCCCGCCCCTAAAATTCCACAGTAGTAGTTTTTTTAAAAATGTTTTTATACAAAGCAGTCACTTCCCACTAAATCAACGAGGTAGACCGGGTCCAACAAACCTCCCGACTCCACAGTCCAGAGCCTCGGGCGCCTCTGGAGTTGTCTTCATCCATCCATCCATGGCATGAAGTTCTTCCTCATGTTAAGATTGTCTAGCTAGCCGATAATCTGTTGTCTTCACTGATGGTGCGATGGGGGAAAGTGCCTTTTATCGAGGGGGTGTGGTCAGAGGTGACACAGGAAGGAAGTAGGTCCGACTTACAACAAAAAAATACTTTGTAGTTCATTGTTAGTATTTGGAAAATGGCTTTTTGCTGCAGCTCCGTGGGGGTGAGGACCACGTGGTTGTCGACAGGAGTGGAGTGGAGAAAGAGTGATTCAGATTGACTGGGGTGGAGGGGGGGGGGTATTTTGGCTGAGGAAACGGGTGATTGAAAAGTGCCCCCTCCCGGGGGAAAAAAGCGTCCATCAAGCTGCAGTATTGGGTGGTGGTGTTTGATTGTGGTGATGAATGCTCGTCAAACTTTGGCTACACGCGTCCACTGTTGCTTGGAGTCATCCGACTACGGAAGCCAGCCTTCCTCCACTTCCGAATGCCAACAGCTTATGGGAACAGCTTATGCACTGGCTAAGTCAAGTTCAAGAAAAAAAAAAATAAAACTAAAAAAAAAAAAAGGCTTTGGCGCGGAAAGGCTTTCTGGCACCCGCTCCGTTTTTTCCATCCTCAGTCTTATTAGTTCATCCACTTCCGGCAATTCCACGCTCCGCAGTGGCAGGGAATCTTGTGTTGGTCATCCTCAAAGTCAAACTGGTAGTCGTACGTCAGCTGGAGGAACCAACATTTAGATGGTTAGGAGGCGTCACATGGTACGTCACATGTACAGGTATGTCATATTAATACCGTAATCATAGTTTTGGACAGTACACTACAACAGTCAGTTTACTACAATACTGTACTACACAATACTTAGTCATACAGAAATACTTGGATAAACACTTGCATGCTCGTCAAGAGGCACTGTGACAGGGTTTAACTTCCTGATTGCACCGTGGGAGATGCGGCCACTGTGTGTGACTGGCCAATCACAGAGCGGGAAGAGTGAATACATAATGAGCAATGACGAAATGTACTCATTTCATGCTCTTATCCGTAGTGGATAGTCGTTAGACAATGTATTAACTTCTCATCTTCTGGCATTATTAACGGCCAACCTGAATGAAGAGCAGGTTAGTCCACCTCTACTGGGCTTCCCAGTAAGACGAGATGTTTTCATCCATCAAACATCATAAGTTCTTCATATATTTCTGAAACTCCGTGGTAGTGAACCTCCAAAATGTGACGCGGCGACTCCACGGCTATACAAGCTGTACACTGACTACTAAGGTTGAAATACGTTTGAGAAGATGTAGGTTGGAGTTTAGTGAGCGACTCTACGGTGTTCATGCACACGGAGCGCACCTCCTCTCCTTTGGGGATCCTGCGGCTGGAGATGATGATGATCTTGTCCTCTTTGTCAAACGTGACAACCTCTGCAACGCAGTTGGGGGCGCAGGAGTGGTTCACGTAGCTGAGAAGAAGAGAAGGTGCAGGGATTGTAAACGTTTGATTGCAATGTGCTGAACATCAAGTTTGTGTGTTTCGTTAGAAAACCTCAAACGACCACAACTTGGATTGTTTTATCAGAGATCAACCTTTTATGGAGACATTGATTTGAGCGGGACTGCAGGGTGACCTACCGAGCTGGACCACCAGTCAGCGTGGCATCAATCACCTGCTCGTTGTTGATGCGGAACATATAGATGCCGCGGTTCTGGGGGAAAAGAACAATCACTGAAACTGACACAAATACTTGAATCCCTTGTAGTACTGTGAAATAACGTACTTGTGACTCGTAGATCTTTTCACGGCGGTTTGCCACCTCGTTGCGAATGACGGTTCCGATGTACTCGATGACCATGGTGTGCTTCTCCAGATCTTTCGCGGCATACAGACCCAAGCCCTGAATGCGAGAGCGGGCGAGGTACACGTTGTTCTTCCACTCCGTCTTCAGGCGCCGATACTGGGACGACTTGGAGTGGACGAACTGCTTGCTGTACGGCGTGTTCATCTCGCCCGTGAAGGTGCTCTGGTAAGCCTTGGACACGCTGGTGCTGTTCAGGGTGTGAGGCCTGGAGATGGGCAAGCCAGGGGGGGGTCAGCGGAGACATGGGAGGGCTCCGTTATCGGGGACCGTGCCTTACCGCTTGCATTGTGTTGGGACTTTGGGCTCCGAGCGAGCACTGCCGCTGGGATTGATCATGAGGGGGAGCTCCATCAGCGGGTGACGGCCGTACCGGAATTGGTAGTTCTGGCAATTTTCCACTCCAGGTAACTGGAATACAAAAAAGGTGAGAATTCTGTCCTGTTGTAGTACAGTGACAAATTCATGAAATCCCAAATATCCCAAAGGTCGAAATATCAAACCCTTTTTTTGTTGAAAACTTACCGATTCGGTGATGCGCATGACGGCGTGCACCGTGAGGCCATACATCTCCTCTCCTTTGACATGTTCGGTGAACAGCTTCAACATGGATGAATCATCCCGGAGTTTGGCCACGTTGTGAACCACCTGCTCCCAGATTCCTACCAAGCCAACCAGATTCCGATCTTAGAAAAAAAGACAACACAGCCAAATAAAAAGGTCCTACCTTGAGGAGTTGTGTCACGATAGTGCAAATCCTCCATGCCCTGCTCGAGGACACGCACTTCAAATAAGGGCTGGCCGTCATCCTCGCCGATGCGGCATCGGTAGCGACAGCGCTTGTTGGGAACTCGTGTGCTCCAATAGATGCGCGTGGCCTCGTAGCCAACAGGGAAGATGGCCGTGCACGAGTGGAAGTTGGCCATTTGGGAGGGTAACAGCTGACCGACTGCGTGAAAGATGAGCCCGCCGACGCGGAAAAGGTGGATGCGATCCCCGCGCTGCAAGATGCTTGCTATTTGCTTGACTTCGTCGCGCTCGATGTAGACGCGGCGTAAAACGGCAAAAGAGATGAGCTCGTCTTCGCTGGGGCCCTTCAGCTTGTGCTGGGTGCACAGCATGGTCTTGTCCTTGAAGAACATGCACCTGGCACGGATGGCGCACGCAAAGTGGTAGACGTTCGGGCAGCGCAGTCGGTTGCAGCTGTTGGTCGCACCGGTTTTCTGACAGAACGCACACAGGGTCCGCAATCCACGCCGCAGTGCCACCTCCACATTCATGAGCGCGCCCCCCTGGGTCTCATATACTTCTGTGGACCAGAGGGCACAGTTGAGGTGCACCCACAGGTCCACGTCAATGTTAAGCAGGCGTCCAGGCCCGTCTGTAGCTCCATCGCCCTCCTCATGACAGAAGCAGCATTTGCGTTTATCGCGTGGCAGCTTGTCCGGTCGCAATGTTATGCGAAGGCGCTCCATCAGCTCAGAGACCTCACGGCTGCTCTCCTTTTTAGAACCACCTTTACGTATGGAGATGACAATCTGCAGACGCTTCCAGCGAATGCCCTTCCATTTTTTCACTTTGGGCAACAAGATCTCCTCCTCCGGGGAGAGAGGTCTGCGCTGCTTCAGGGCTTTAGGGGAGGAGTCCAGCGGGCTGGGAGAATCTTTGATGGGAGGATCATTGACCGATTCTTCCTTCTTGCAAATGGGATTTGTGCAATCTTCTGTCAGAGCAACGGAATCAGAAGCTCCTTGGTCAGGTGCCGTGTCAGAGGCTGTCTCCACAGCGGTAGCGGCTGACTCAGTCGATGGAGCCCCCTCCAAAGAAGGTCCGTCATCCTGTTCAGGCTCCGTCTTGATGGAAACGGTGCATAGAGTGACAGGTGAGCGGGATGGAGGAGCTGACTTTTTGGGGGATTCTGCTTCATTGGTTGAAACTGGAGGTGGGGAGCAAGGAAGTGGAGGGGTTGGAGAATGAAGTGGTGATTCCTCCAATGGAATAACGGGAAGGTGGCGCACATCCAAGTCATTTACGTTGGTTGTATAGCAGTGCTGGGCTGGTTTGTCTTCGTTATCTGCAAATTCCTGGAAGAAGATGCACATATGATGGCTACAACTGAAGAACTCAGTTCAGGAAGAGTAGAATCGACATGGTTGAGGACGTATTCAACTGACCTGTTTAAGTAGTGTCAGAATATCCATTTGTTTCTTCAATGTGCAGCCTGGCAGAGAAACATCAAACTGCCTTAGCCATTCATCTTGGCTAGATGAGGCATTGTCCTTTAGACCGAGAGCACCTGCAATGACATATTTGATAAGGAACAGGTACATTAACACGTACATTCATGTTTGGGACTTCTTGGCAATGGCATACTGATCTACACTATCTCAGCACATACCAGGCTGTCCAGGCCCTTTCCCAGGATCATCCACTGCAGGCATGTCAGCGTTTTGGGAGGGGAAGGTCACTTCGTACGAACCTGGCATCCTTATCTTCAGCAATTGAGCCATTGCCATCATCACATGGTTAAGTTTCTGGGAAAATGTCAGGATAGTTTTCACTCAACTATGCACGTAGAAAAGACTGTTTTAATAATAAGCAATGATCTTGTTGATACCTTTGCTGCAATGGAGGACAACGTGAAGGTAACGGCCACCTCGTTATTCTTAGCCTTGTCCCAGTTGTTGGATAGGGACACCACTCTGCTATCAGTCGCTTCCAGGGGCTTATTCTCAGAGAAAGCTATCAGGGAGAAACACACGAAAAATGTTTCACTGTGGATGTATGTGTTTTAAACTCTGAATGAAAATGTTTAACATTGTCATATCGTGATACATCCCAAAAATATGGTGCTATACGCCAAGGTCCATATCACCCAACCCACCTTTCCAATATTGCCAGTTTTTACCTGGAATAGCAGTCCGAGGAATGAGTGGGATGATGGGGGATATTGCTCTCTCCGTCTCCTCTTCCTTTGGCTCTCGCAGATGAGGGAAACGTGGAGTTTCTTCTCCAACGTTGCTCTCAGGGGATGATGCTGGGATGATGCTTTCAGGAGCATCCTCATCGTCACTCTCCATTCTGTCAAAGAAGATATGACTATTTTTAAAGCGACACAGCAAAAGAATGCGTAACACGATGTCAAAGAGCCACTGCGGTACCTGATGTCCTCATTCTGGTTATGTGGTGGAGTGGGAAGCGCTGCAAGAATGTCCACACTTCTTGTCTGTTCTGTAACCGCTTCTGTGCAGACAGTTGAAGATGTCAAAATTTGCAGACAAATATTCCTAAGTAAACTCATTTGATTCAATTCTTATTTACCTATTGGCTCATTTGTTGACCCTGCATCTTTCTGAGCATGTGAGAGTTCCTCCCCAGACGTCACTCCATTGAGCAGCTTGTGCTGCACGGAAGGTGGCGGTGTCGGAGGCAGGGAAGATGGAGGGGTGGGTGGGTTGCTGAGGTTGCTCTGTGAAGGTCAACAATATCCCAATAAAATTTCCCATATTGCTCAAAGAGCGGGAGTGACAATCCCAAAATGTTGTTATTGTTGCATTTGATGGTGGTGGAAAAGTTAACCCATCCATGTGAATGACACACGCCCTCATTGTTTGCAAATAGGTTGAGCTGCGTTCACAACTGCGTTAACAAACGTATGCCTGCCACAGATGTCTACATTTTCTTTGCACACTGGCATGCAGCCCTGCACGGTTTAAACATACTTCATGCTTGTTTCCGACAAAGTTCATTGGCATCCAAAAAGGGACAAAATCCATGCCTGTATAAATTGGGTTAAGTTTTACCTTGGTGAGTAACTGAGAATAGTAGTCTGGGATATTGTCCAACATTGCATTTCCAAAGGATCCTTTGAGCTGAGCTTTTCCATTGGCTGGACTGCTCCCAAAAGGAGCAAACAGATCTAGACTAGCTGTGATGGAAGGTTCCATGAGGGGCAGCAGAGACAGACCCTGGAAGATATGTACATGCCAGTTCATACGCATGGCAGACTTTCTAAAAAAAAAAAAGTATGATTATACGTATATTGTTGTCGTTCATTTACCTGTTTGAGTTGCTTTATCAAGGCTTCAGCACTTTTCCCAACGTCATCCTTCTTATTCTTCTTCCGTACATTAAGTCCACGGTCTCCAGGTGCTTTAACTGGACGCTTGGGCTTTTGTGCAGGAGCCCTTTTACTTATAGATTGCAAATCCTGAAAGAGTGGAGAAAAGGAAATATGACTTTGGTCACAACCCCCCCCCAAAAAAAACTCAGCAACAATAAAATACCACTAAAACACAACCTACCTCCATATTTCGTGGCGTCCCTTGGAGTTTTTGTTCCAGCATTGCCAGTTTGCTGTTAATGTGGCCATTGATCTCATTGTGGATACCTTCAGAAGGCCTCTGGGCAGCAAGCTGAAGGTTCTTGGTTCTTAAGAGTTTCTGTAGTAATTGCTGTCCAGTTTCAGATCTGGCACCTTGAGCCTCGGGTTCTGCAGCATTGTCATCTGCATTTAAAAATGCAGCATTGCTTCCTGAAGTAACCAGGTCACCTGTTGCTTCTCGTTTTACACTACCAGAATGTGCTTCTCCTGTGTCATCACACTGAACTTCCCTTGGCTCCTGCTTAATGTTATGCAGCGTCATCTTGCACAGACCCCCTTCTGGAGTGCCATGCTGTGTGTAAGGACTACGGCTGTCTGCAACTTGTAACTGTTGCTGGACACCCATTCCCGTCTGTGGACCATTTGGAACAAGTGGAGCTGGAGCAGGACATATTTCACTGGCCGATGTCTGCGATTCTATTTTTAGTCCTGGACAGTCAAGTGGAGTCTTGGTTCCCGGTGACCTGAGTGGAGACACCTTGATATGACTGTATGGACTTGCACTTCCAGCGTTGCTGTCAACAACAGAAGGTGACGGGACATGAGTTGGGAGTGGGGAGGCAGGCTGGGTGGGGCTCATGCCAAAAGGTGCTCTTGGAGAATATGCATTGTAAGGGAATCCCTGCATGTGGCCTGTCGGAGCTGCCATCCGTGTCTGCTGCTGGTGCTGAATGGGAAGGGGTTGCCGCATCCCTACTGCGTGGTTCAGTGGGTGCCTGACATCACCAGGGTGCGTGGGTAGTGACTGGCGTGGAGATGCGGGCCTTATTAAACGGCTCTGGTCCATGGGAGATCGTGGCATTTGTAACTGGCCTCTCATAACTTGATTATGCATGGTCTTTCCTGTTTGTGGGTGCGGTTGCCCCGGGACCATGACCCCCTGCTGAAAGTGAGGAGCGCCACTCGATTGCTGAATGCACATAGTTCCGGGCTTTCCCATTGGTCCATACGGCATCTGTTGCCCTTCCATTCGCAACATTTGTTTCACCGCTTGTGGCACCTGTCCCAGTAGCATGTGGGGCCTCAACTCATTCTGTTGAGCTTGACCCACTGAGGTCCGCAGCATTTGACCCTGGTGGAGCTGCCTCTGAGCAATCATGGCTTGGATGTGTTGTATCTGCTGATTTGGGGGAAGATTGCGTAGTTGTGGGTTTTGAGCGATGATGGCCTGGATGTCAATAGGGTTGCGTATCGGCGCGTTTGGAACCACAGGCCTCTGTGCAATTATGCCTTGCTGTTGAACTCTAATCATTCCCATCATGCCCTGCTGTTTTTGCTGCTGTGCAATGAGAGCTTGCTGCTGAGGATTAATTACAGACTGCAGCTGACCAGGATGATTCTGTCCCATCATCTGCTGCTGGGTGCTGGGCTCCTGGGGCTGCTGCATGACATTCTGAACAGCCTGGTGCTGTTGTTGCTGGGCTAGGAAATCAACGGCAGACTTTCCTTCTTCTTTAACCATGACACCAGAGTCTTGCCCCTGTACAACAGTCGGTAGATGTTGCGGTTGTTGCTTAATGACACCGGTTTGTTGGTTCCCAGCCAAACCCATTTGTTGTTCAGGAAGTGATGGTTGCTGCGGCATCATATAACCCTGGTCTTGATGCTGCTGTTGCCCCATATCATTTTGCTGATCATTTGCGGAGCCTATCTGCTGCATATGATTAGGAGTTGAGGGCCCACTATGCTGTGGTGGGGTTCTGGTAGCAGGGCTGAGAAGGTCACCCTCTTTTGCTGCAACAATTTGACCGTCTGTGGCTCCCAGCGGCTGAGGAGTGTTGTTGCCTGTGGAAGGGGATGAACCCACCTGTGGTGTAGAGGGTTGGGAAAGCCTTCCTTGCTCTTGATTGGATTGAATCATGACTTGAACTGCTTGCCTTTGCTGAGCAATTGGCTGCTGCTGCTGCTGCAGTTGAGAAAAAATTGGTTGCTGTTGTTGCTGCTGTGGAGAAGCAAGCATGTGTTGGGCAAGAATATTCTGTTGCTGTTGTTGGGTCAGCTGGGCCTGAGGACCCCTGACAGGATGACCTTGAGATCCAACCATTCCCTGCTGACCCATCATTTGAGGCCTGCATTGTAGTGGTTGTGCAACAGGCTGACTCGCGATTAATCCTGCTTGAGCTGTTATGACTTGAGCCTGGTTATTGGGCTGGCCTGCAATAAAGTTCTGCGGTTGTGGAGCCACAGACTGACCCGGACCCATTACCTGTGGGCCTTGAGCTATGTTCTGCTGATTCATCGGATTGGTTAATTTCCCCTGTTGAAGATTTGCTTGCTGTTGGGACATCAGTGGGTTTCCCAACACACTTGATTGTGGCTGCGTTATTAAGGCAGATTGTTGATTTACGTGTGGCAACTGCTGCTGGCCCATAATCGCTTGCTGCTGCTGCTGCTGCTGCTGCTGGAGTTTTGCCATTCGAATTCTATGTTGGAGCTGTCTTTCTTGGAGAAGCCTGGGGTCGGCGCCCTGCATTCCAGGTGGCCCCTGTGGGAAGAATCCTGCTGGAGCACCAGGAGGACATTGGGCCCTTGTACCTGGAAGTTGGTGTTGGGCCCTTCCGATGAAAGGCTGACCTTGGGGCATCCTAACAGGCATTCCACCTTGCAGGACCATACCAGGGTGCTGACCCATGACGGGAGTTTCCTGTTGGCCCATCATCATCTGGCCGGGTAACTGGGGAAACATGTGAGGCGGGGGCCCCTGTGCAGAATGTCCGGGAGCTAGAAGGCCTGAACCTTGCTGCTGCTTGCTTCTATACTCGGCAATGAGATTGGTGTGCTCTTTCTGCTGTTTGCGTACCTACAACAAAACAGATATAGATTTCATAAGGTGTTTTTAATGTGTGGGAAAACAGAATTTCCACAATCATAACATTTTTAGGAAGTTTTATAAAGTGATGAAAGGGTAAAGTTAAAGGGGGCCTATTGCACTTTTTCCACTTGTCTGACCTATAAATAGTTACAATGTTGTATTCACATGTTAAACCATACCAAAGTTTAAGACGTCAGGAGCGGATCCCCTTATATGGGCGTGACTGTAAGCCAGATAAGGTCTCCCCAAGCTCGGCTCCTACATACCTGGTCAAGCTGTTTCTGAATTTTGCTCTGTTCCTCCGTGACCAACTTGAGTTTCTCGGCATCTGCCTCAGCAAACTCCCTGCCAGCTTTCTTTGCCGTGCGCTGTTTGGCACACAGTGCCTTGCGTGACTTTCGATGAACTCCAATTTGTTCTTCCAGAAATTTCAACTGCATTTGGAGTAACTGCTGCGTGTGAAGAAGCCATTCTTCATACTGGTGCTGTTCGGAATCATCTGTAACAGGACAATTACCTTAGTCATCTATATATGTACACAGTATAATTACAAAATTAACTAGTGAATTTCTGTTATTGTTTGACATACTGATGATCCCTTGCACAAACTGTGGCGGGTTAGGTCTTGACTGGATGGGATCACTGGTTTCTCCCTCCTTAACACAAAAATAAATGGAATTATTCATAGAAAATGACACTGAATAAACTATGTATCCTAAGCGCTTACTTTTGGAGGCCCAGATGAAACTTGGCCCGGGTCGGTGCCCGGAGCAGATGACAGCCTCTGAGCAAGCAGAGAAACCTGTTGCCTAAAAGGCAAGCAAGATGTTTAACTTTACAACAATACCAATACACTATAAACCAATAATGCACATTACACCAAGTTTAGCTTCATTTTTTTAAACCTACAAAAAATGTATTGTACCACCCTTGTTTCTTCCCTTTAATGTCTGATACTAAAGGTACATTTATTGGGACCGATATAATGATGATAACTAAATAGTGATCTAGTTAAATAAAGAGTTTAATTTAAAAGATGATATCTAGCAACTTCTATAATAACTATAACATTGTATTTCCAAAAAACTTTTATGAGCTATTTTGGTCCAAACAACTGTGCCTTTAGTTGTTAAAATGAACAAGAAACTGAAGAAACAAAGTGGTCTAATAATTTTTTCCATGACTGTATTAAAAACAACAGTACACAACCAGAAGACGGATGGATACAAAATGTTCCACAGACAAAGTAACAGTACCTGCTGATACCAGAGGGAACAACCATGGGGTCCTGAGCCAAAACTCTCTTGATACCCTTAAGTGCCACCATCTTTGCCTTGGCAATAGGATCCATTATGTCCTCAGTAGCAAATTTGTCCAAATCTGCAAAAGTAACAAGACATTTGTTGATGTGTTGTGAAGAGAACGCTATTATAACTGAACTACAGATGACAGCCGTAGCGGTTACCTTTGTCTGGGAAGAAATTATTGGACAGGGGTGACTGTTTGACCGCAGGTTGCTGCTGTGGATGACTGAGACCTGCATGCATTCCTGGCTGCCCCATCCTCACCCCGGCCTGCTGCTGCTGGGGCATGGTCATGTGAGGTGGTGGCACCATTCCTGGTTCCAAAATCCTCTGCTGTGGCAGCATGTGTTGAGCACGGGACACCATTCCCGCCTGGGCCATTATTGCTTGGGGTGGTGGGCGGTGGTGTTGTGGCAGAACATGTGGGTTTGACTGTTGATTTGGAATGCAAGGGAAATGTGGTGGCATGCCTCCCTGGTGAAGGGAGTTCAGCTGTTCCTGCTTCTGCTGCTCCTTCTTCTCATGTTCAAGCAGATCTTGTATTAAGAGAGGCAGCTCACCATCCAATGAGCTCTCTACCTTTGCTAAATCAACGGCAGCGGCGTGCTGTCCTCCAACATCGGGCAACCCAAGCGGATCATCACTAATATCTGCATGAGTAGCAGCTGTCGGAAAAGGCAAAGGATCATCCTGGCCTTGCAGCGGGTATGAAAGCCCCCCTAGTCTAACAGAGCTGATGGAAGCTGGCTGGTTTTCTTGCTGGGATGGCATAGAGGAAGATGCGGGTCCCCCAAGAAGCAGAGATACAGCCTCTACCATCTCATCTTTTACAGCAGTCTGGACTGACTGGAGCTGAGGAGTGAGACTTCCTGGTTCTACTTTTATCTTGGAGTTGCCAACTGTGTCAGAGGAGGGTTGCAGTTGGGTAGCAGACCTGCTAGGAGAAGCTGACAGCATCTGCTCAGATTCCACCTTGGATTTCTCTTCCACTTTGACAAGTGCAGAGCAAGAGGAGGATGAAGGGGTTTCACTTTCAGCTTCCACCAAGCGCAGCTGGTCTGAAAAGCCATCCTTGGGGTCTCCTTGGTCTAGTTCAGGGTCAGTGTAAGCCAAAAGGTCAAATTCATCACTATTAAGCAAGTCATCTAAATGTGGGTCGTTGGTTTCCAGGTTGTCCAGGTTTCCCAGTTCATCATCTCCTTTGTCCGGATCCAAGTCGAGACCTAAATCCTCATCTTCCACACCGCCATCCCCGGGGGCATCCCCGAGGGCTTCAAGATCAGGCTCCGGTAGGTCCTCATTGTGTTCTACCATAGCAGTTTGGGGTTGTGGGACGAGGCTTGATTGTGAAAGCTGACGATGCCCGGAAGCAGAGGTGTTGGAAGTTGAACCTCCTGCCTGAGGCTGCTGCTGTTGAGGTAATAAAGCTGACAGTTCACTCTGCTGTAACCCCAACTGCGGGTCGATGCCCCCGTCTGATTGAATACCATCAGCTGACACGATTGGATGCTGCTGAACATAAGGTGCTGGTATCTCTTGAGGGACAAAGAGGCGCTGTCTGGACTGGGGTCCACGAGGTATAAAGTGAGGTCTAAGTGGGAGCCTCTGCGAGTTGTGTCTTAATTCAATGAACTGCGGTGGGGGTACTTGGGCTATTGGTTGGACGTTTTCCCCTCCATGTGATGGCATCATGGTGTGAGGTTTACGAATGCCTTCCATACTCTGGACATTTACAGCGGAGTTGACATTGTGCTTTATGGCCATAGCCTCCATGCCAGGGTGGGGAAATCTCCTGGGTCCTGCAGCTTGCCCCTGCCACTGGGGAGGGAAAGGTGGGTGGGGAAACATGCCCTGCGGCCTGGGAGGCCCTGGTGGCCTGGCGAACAGATGGAAAACAAATTCCAGTTACGAGGTATAATGATTTGTTTTTCTTACAAGACGAATATTCAAATAAACACAGCAACAACCACTGAAAAACATAGAAACCTTTTACCAATTATAACTGCTGACATGATAGCTTGCGTGCATACCTTGGTGTACTCGGGTCCATGATGGCAGGGGTTCCTGCAGATGGTGGCCTAATTAGTTTGTCCCCCATTCCGCTGGCATTGATGGGCATCTTCCCTATTGAGGCCTGAGTTCCCACAGTTGGAGGAGCAACACGATCCTAATGGAAGCGCACAAAATTATATGCAGAATTTCTTTATATCAACTTGGTTTTTGTCAATTTCGAGGGCCGCTTTACTTCAGTTACATTTGACATGAAACAGAATAACATAATTTAAACAATACTGAAACAATGACTGATCTGGAACAAAGCAGAAAATGATCATGTTTTGCCTCATGCATCAAATCATATCACGTATGACATGCGGCAATATACCTGTGGATAGGGTGGCGGTGCTCTGTGGGTCTTGTCTTGTTGAAATGCACCTCTCTCTCCTCCTGGCCATGCAGGGGATACATTGCCAGCAGCGGCAGCAGCTGCCTCTTTTTCTTGCCGAATGGTGTTCCGCTGCATTTGTTGTCTGATTAGAAATTCCCTTAACCGCTGACGCTAAACAAAACAAGTTGCATGAATTAAGAAAACAATTCAATGTACATAGAAATAGGGATGCTCCGATCAGGGTTTTATGCTGCGGACGCCAATGCTGAGTGACAACGGCCGATACCGATCACATGGATTAATAATAAAGCATGTTTCCAATTATTTATGATTAGAGCGATGCAGGATATCAAAGGGAAAAAGTCAGGACAATTCCATGGGCCCCTGACTGCGAGGAAGCCCCCCAAAATAACTAATAAAAAATCCCCAACTTGATCAAATGATTTCTCACTGAAATCGCGATCGATCGGAGCATCCCTACATAAAAATATGATTCCACTGGAAACACTTTTTACCTGTCTGTGCTTCTCCAGTTCAGAGGGACTAAGGCCCACTAGTGCTGGATCTTGAGCTGCTGACACATCAGGCATTTCTTGAGTACCTGGCGATGATGTCTGAAGAGATGCATCTTGAGGGCGCACAGCTGCCAGGTCCTGAGATCCAGGAGGAGGAATAGGTCTGGAGCCGTAGCTGTCCGCACCAGGAGTCTGCTGGGTTTGCTGTGGCTGACCTGGTGTATTTTGACCCTGCTGTTGGGGTATCGGAATCGTTCCTGTGCCAGCACTGAATGGTGCTAAGGGTTTGCAAGTAACAAGATCCCCCATGGAGCTATTGTTGGAATGTGGCGGAGGTGGCTGGTGTGGATTAGGTGAGCTTTTGACACTTGTAGTTCCATCTGGTGCAGCGGATGATGGGCGAGGTTGTTTGTGGATAGTTGTGAAAGGGTCTCGAGATTGTGGCCTTGATGGTGGCTGGGAACAGTGATCTGGGGACTGGAAACGCGGGGTCAGAGGAGACTGGGCAGAGTATGCATCATTGGAGAGTCCACCCGGAGTGTGGGGGGACTGACAGCTGCCCTGGGATTGTGGGCTGGAGGGAACTCTTGGGCACAATTCCTGTTGAGGGTTTTTCTGGGGTCCAAGAGGACAACTATCACCTGACTGCAACTTGAGAGTTCCTGGAGACTGAGCGTGGGCATCAGTGAAAGAGTGAGACGGAGACTGCCTGTAACTTTCTGAGGGATGGCTCGGGGAGGCTCCATGATGAAGTGCACCGCCTTCCCCTTGGTACAATCGTGGCATCATGGGTGCCTTAAAAAATCCATCACCAGACTCCAGCATCCCAGCAGGAGAGCCAGTGGCAAGGTCAGGCCTTCCAACAGTAGCGGAGCGTGGGGATGGTGCGCTCATATCAGCCCTGTACTGGCCTGCAGGTGAAGAGGCCATTGTGGATGGTGAAGGGGATGAGCCGTATTCCGTCTGCCCCATGCCTTGCTGAGTTCTTTGACCGTCCCCATAATGTATGCTATGGGATGGTGAGAACATGGTTGACTCTCCACCACTTCCAGCACTTCTGGAATGAGGACTTTGTAGAGGCGTAAGGGACTCTTGAGAACATTGCTCAGATTGTGATAAATGACCTTGTTGCTGCTGTAACTGGGATCTGAAGTAGGGGTCAACCTGCTGAGCCCGTCTGGAGGTTCCAGAGGTGCCTAGTTGCATGTCAAAGGGGCCAAGACTAGCTGGCCGTCCCTGAGGAGGACCCTGTGGGCCGGAAGCAGAATAACCTGAGGAGGAGGCCTGTATGGGGCTAGCCCCAGCATAGGTTAAAGGAGTTGGCGGGTGGGAGTGAGAACGAGGTGACTGGGGAGGGAGTTTGGCAAAAGGGTCTGTATGGATTTCAGCTGATCTAGGGTTTTTTGCAATAACATCTGAGAAAAAGACAGAGGAAGAGCCTGAATCTGGGGGGAAGGGATATGGGCTCTCTGCTGAACTTGGCTGAGACGAGATGGACGTAGATCCAGAAGGTGCTGGAATCTGGAGGTGTAAACTGGGTCTTTCCCCTTTAATCCGCACTGGCTCCGTCTTAACTGGCCTACACACCTGACTCTCTGCCTGCTATGAGAGGAGAAAACAAAAGTCAGAAGAACAACGATTGGCGATATGATCATCTTTATTTTACCATTAGAATATAAAACTCACCTTTTGTGCCTTATTGATCCTCTGAGCTGCTCTGTTGTCTTTTGCTTTTTGCTTTTGAGAGAAATTACATCATTCAATTATTTTTATAGAAAATGTATTTCAATTTTTTGTCTGTTCCAATGACTTTTAGTTTTTCTTGACGGCTGATACAATACTCCTTATGGCACAACTCACATATCAGGCCACAAAATAATATATTTTGCTCTGATTGCTTTGGACTAGAATAATAAGCCAATAAGAAAATAACACAATTAAATTGAAATATATTGGTGGTAAAATCAAACAACATACCAGATAAGGAACTTTGTCAGCTGCTGACACTTTTCTCCAAATCTTCATGATTTGCTTACAGCGACTTGCCCAGTCTGGAAGAGAGGAAAAAAATGAAACATAACATATAACATATAACGGAAGTCCATTACTAATAGTAGCCGTCCACACTCACCTGGGTAGTCCTGTTTTAGAGTAGGAAAGTTGGTGTTGGCATAAAGCACTGGAGAAATGGTTGATAGCTCTCCCAGCTCCTCGTCTTTCTCCCATCGCTGGAGACTGCGCTGGTTGTAAGACAGCCCATCACCTTCTGCCTCGGTGGGGGTTGGTGGGGAGGAAGGAGTCACTGGGGTGGAAGGAGTTGCCCATGGGCTCTCCTCACCCCCATTTGGACTAAACAGCCCTCCTTTTTCCCTGAAGATGATACAGTATAAAAGGCTTACAATAAAAATAAATACATTTGCATGCCTCTGTGTCCTTCAGTAAAATGGCATCAGAATTGAGATAGATAAATTCACTGCTAAAAAAAAGAAATGTATGACTTCCTACCGCATGTCAAAGAATGGTGACTGTGAAAGGCCAGGGAAAGCATCCATAACTCCAGCTGAAGGCAGAGATCCTGCAGGACATTTACAAATTGAAATCCCCACACAAACGTACATCCTTCATAACAATAATAATCTACCACAGACATCCCATTCTACACACCTGAGAGGAGAGCTCTTTGTGGCAGAGTGCTACAATTGAATTCTCCCTTATTACCCTCAGAGATGGGCTTCATACCCTCCAAGGTGGAGCCTTCTGAGACTCCCAGAACCTTCCTGAAGAACAGCTCAGAGTCCTGATTCTCTACCCCTTGTGGAAGACCTGACAAGCAAAGATGAGATGTGAAACACGTTAACACCTCATTTGACTTCTTTTTTTTGTCCACAATAGTTCTGCATAAATTACCTTCACTTTTTTCTGCATCAGAGTCATGAGGATCAGTTGACCCTTGGTCCTTCAGTGATGAGGATGGTGCAAAGACTGCTGAAAAAAAAGACATAAATATTTACAAATTTGCTGTTAATTACCTTCAAACAAAAGCACTAAATTAGTTCCAGAGTCCAGGTACAAACCTGTACAGTCTCCCTGAGGATTGGGGGCCTGACGCCCCTCTTGCTTGAGATGATCCATCATATGATCCTTGGCCTCAGCTAGTGAGTGAAAAAGAAGTACGGACGTTATGGACAAGATTTGTTAACCCCGTCAACACAGTCAAAAGTCTCGTTTGTCGAGTTCAAGTGGTCCTTACTCTCCGGAGAAGTCATTTTGACACTTGATGGTGCTGGTAATGAGGGTCGAAGAAGGCAAGCGGCTTGTCTCTGTCCGGGGAGTGTCATTACAGCCTTCTTGCTCAAGTCTATAAGTGTCTTTCCGAAGAAAGCTTCCTGCACGAGAGATAAGTTATTGATTATTTGAACAATAACTTTGATGATCGGTCTGTTTACTCGGTATCGGTCCGATACTGGCCAAATTTACCAGATCTGATATTCAACATTGTGAAAATAAGTTATCCTCCCATTTGGTGTGGATGTGGTAAGTTTGTGGCTTCTTACTTGTCCTTCTTCCCCACTCCGTTTGAATCCCTTTCTTAAATTTAGAATAAATAAATTGGTTGCTAACTAGTTGGCTTCAAACAAAAGCAATGATCGTGTGATTAAAGCGGGGGTCATCCCGAACGTTAAGTAAGGGGGCATAGAGAGAGATGAACAAACCTGAAGATATGCTGGAAACATGTCCTCAAGTTTGCTCTTTTTCCGTCCCCGACGCTTCTTGGCCTGTTCTTCACCCTCCAATGGTTTAGGATCCATGATGTTATCGGTGTCAGGATGAGGTCCTATTTACATGTAAAAAACAAATCATATTCACAAGTTAAAATCAAGTTGGATAAGGAGGTCATGGATTTTATAAACCAAAGTAAGACCCCTTATATTTTACAGAACTTGCATGTTTGCACTACGACTCGGACAACCTTGTCCTCATTTTTTTATTTTTTTTTGCAATAATACATTAGATAATGGCGTCTTTCGCTACCAAAATGGTTAACAGTTCATGGTGGTATATATGTAAAACAACTAATTCTTGTTGTTGATGTTGTAGCATCGTTGTTTATGGCTTAGATTGAATGAGTTAACAAACAGTTAATTTGCTCTGGCAAAAGACAAGGTATAGCACACTGAAACATTCTTGCCACTGACCTTCTTCGATGGTTCTCTCTATAGGCTGTCCATCTAATGTCGTTTCTCCAGCAAGTTGGGCAAAAAATTCTTTTTTCAATCGTGTGTGACACTTTCGTTGTCGCACCATGAAGCCTCCAATTCCTAGTGGAATTTGTCCATACTTTATACACAAATAGCTTACAAATGTATGACAAAGAACTATTTTTAAATCATGTGTGCTTACCGGGTCTGTAAGGTTTACGTTTTCTTTTTTTACCATCTTCTATATCCTCTGCCCCCCCTTTGAGACCCTCGCATTCAGCCACGCCATCAGCCCCTCCGTCAACACCGCCTTCTCTGTCGGGGCTCCCAGAGTTCTCCATCTTCGTGTCACAATCCATGGACTCCCCGCAGACTGGATCAATGAGAGCACATTGAATGAGAACACAAATATGGCTGTTCCATAGTCTACGAAAGAGCAGAAAATGTGTCAACCTTTTCCCTCTTCCCCTTCTCCTTCCTCCCTCACATCCATTCCATCGCAGCACAAGGTGCCAAGACGGGAGCGGCGCTGACGTCGCTTGAGAAGGGGAGACATGGATATGGTTCGAAGCAGGGACATTCCCGACTCGGTCAGCCACACACCCTCTAACCGGTAGAACTGAGGCTCTGTTGCATTGCATTGGAAATTATAGATGAAGAAAATTTATTGCTGAATGCATCAGCGATGAAACAAAAAAGGAATAAGCAAATTCTACTAACCTGGCTCCTTGATCTTTATTGAAGCCATAATGGCCGACTCGACTATAATGAAGAAAAAGGTAGAAAATACAACAAGAAATTATGTATTGAGCTTCTATTTTCACACATACATTTTTCATTTATATATGGTTCTGACTCACCAACAGGTTTGGGAACATATGGGCTGCAGGATGTACACGCAAAGCCTTCATCGGACGCTTGTTCCACTTCATCCTCGGTGTATAAACTCTCACAGACAGCATGGACCCATCTTTACACACACAAATACATAGTGTTACATGACAGTAATAGGAACTCATACAAATCATTTCCCCATTTGCCTTGGTTAGAGTCTGTTTCGGTTTGAGTTGGACCTTCTGGTACGGATTAATGACATTAACTAAGGCACCACTGTCCAACTGAATTCAAGGAATAACTCGTAGCAAGGTAAAAGTGATGTTACATTTTCATTAATCCCTGTCATTCGTCATTTGTGTGCATATTGTTTTAGTTTGAAATAGTTTTTTGCATGTTTTACTGTAACTATATAACTTTAAATACATATTTTTGTTAATATTTTTGGGTGCCCGAAACAGGCAAATTAGGTTTGCAGTATTTCCTATGGGGAAAAATTGATTTGGTTAGAGTACATTTCATTTTTTTCTCCTTTTGCCCTGCAAAACAGCACTTGTGACGAGGGGTGTCGTGAGACATTCAGTTCAGGAGAACAGACAAGACACAAGATTGGGACGAAGAGAACTAATTTTAGCTTTGCTTATAAGGAACATATACCGACAGTTAATAGAAAATGAGGTAGAAATGTACGCATATTTCTACTTGTAATTATACCTTGTGGATTTCTTGTTAACTTGGGTAGTTCAGCTAATGAGATGTCATGTTGTCACGGTTCATTGCACAAAAGTGGAAAACACATTACGCAATACTCAGTGGGTGTCTGCATAATTTGAGTATTGGTTTTGGAGGCCTACATAAAGGCCCCAAGAAGGCCAGCATTAGCCCAACTGGTGACTCTGCAGTTCTCTGCCCATGTGGGAGGTGACAGTGTGACCTGGATAGGTACGATTGGGCTATACCAGGGGTCAGCAACCCGCGGCTCCAGAGCCGCATGTGGCTCTCCAGCCTCTTTGTTGCGGCTCCCTTTGCAATGCTTGAATATTTTTTAGCACCCGTGTGGTGAAAATGCACGTCTTTGTTATGAGTTTACAAAAATCCAACTTTGTGTGAGACCATGAATGCATCCTGACTGAGTTCTGACTGGTGACTGAATGAGCAGACAGGATACTATCCAGTTCTCTCTGACAGGTTAACATGAAGGGAAATGAGTAATACTTTTGAGTTATTTGAGTTATTAATTATTATTAATGAGTTATTTGACGATTCTAAAAAATAAATTAGAGCTCATTTAAAAACAAAAGTTTATCTCCAGTACTAGCAAGAGTACTCCAACTCGTCTTTTTTTTTTCCCTCCAATGTTGTTTTAAACATACAACGTTTTGCGGCTCCAGGCTATTTTTCTTTAGTGGGCAAGTGGGTGAAATGGCTCTTTTCATAGTAAAGGTTGCCGACCCCTGGGCTATACAATCAACAAAATAATGGAGTTTATTTTCATTTAGTGTGTGATTACTTAATTATTTTCCCAGGCAGAGTGCCCACAAAACATTTTCATTCTGAATGAGACATTTTGAAACATTTTACTCAGGTGATCTTGTAACACCCCTATTAGGTAGCGCCTAATAAATGATGAATTTTTGGTGAGGACTTTTGAGACGTGTGGTTGTCGTGATCAGCACCCACCGATCACAGTGCTGACACTGCAGGAGCAGCTCCTCCTCCATGAAGTTCTCACGGCATACTGGACAAGTGACGAGGCTGGCACAGGGGCCACAGTGAGTGTAGTTGTTCTGCCACTCACAGTGGAAACCTGGGGAGTTGGAGCCACACTGTACACAGCACACACACCTAGAAATAAGTAGAAACAGACATATACAACTCAAATTAAAAGGAATCTATGTGTCAAAGTGGATGATGTAAACATTTCTTCTCTTGCTGCAAACACCCATAAATGAGGGTTGGGCCTCTGAATACTATATACTATATACAAGGTCTGATGAATTCTTTACATAAATTGCAAATTTCAACATTTGCTTTGACTCTATTCAAATTTACAAGTGTGAACAAAGCTTTCACAGCTTTAGTCTTCTTTACCATTTGCATTTCCAACCACCCTTGGGTACTGTGTGCAGGGGCGGGTCCAAGCAGTAGGTGTGATAGCTGACATCACAGTCATCACACAGCAGCAGGCGGGAGGGGTCTGAAGCCTTTCCACAGACTTCACACACGATGCATTCCAAACAGCGCCAGCCCTTGCGGAGCATCGTCTTTGTGATCTGCAGAAAATGTAATGTAGGGTTTATTTAGACTGATTAATTACTTTGTTTAGGAGGATGACAATGGAAATGTTTCGGGGGTGTCCCAATACAACTTTGAATCAGCTAAGAAATGTCCTAGAAGAAACCGATTCATACAGTTTTACCGAAAATGAGACTTTTGTCATCTGAAAAACAGGTAGCTTGAATGTCCTGAAGGTGTTGAAATGGCTTGTCTAATTGAGAAATATGGACATTGGACATTGAAAGAAATCTTAGAAGACGAAGGAGTAGCGTCACAAAAATAATAAATAAAAAAAGATTGACAAAAGTATATGCGAACAATGGCCGGTTAAGGCTTGACCTGTTTGCCTATCCAGGCAGCTGCAGCCAGGTCGGGAATCGACTGCTTTATCAGAGCGCCAATAACAGTGATTTTAGATGCAGGCCGACATTATCCGTTACTCAAATTTATCGACCCTTTATCCAACATAAATATCGGGACATCCCTGGTAATGTCGTACTTACCTTGCTGTTCACGCAGTAAGGATGGTAACACTGGGCACACTGCGCACAAGCTAATAACTGTCCCTCGGCACCCTTTCCAAAACTGCCACACACCACACACATATCCTAAACACATATGAAAGGGAGAAAGAAAATGTTGAATCGAATAGAATATGCCATAATTCACAGGCTTAAATTGAAATAAAATGGTTATACCTGGAGCAGAACAAATTTATCAGTGTTTGAGAAAAGAACGACTGTGTTCTGCATAGTGTCATCCTCCTCATCCTCCTCCTCCTTACTTATTCCAGAGTCTGTGGTCATGCTTAGCTGAGGACAAAGAACACGGAAAAAAATGGTTACATTCTTGTCGCTGTGCCGTATAATGAACTCTGAATATGGTATGCAGAGTTTGGCTCACCAAGAAAGCATCGATGCAAGAGGCCATGGCTTTGAGGCGGGACCTCCCACCACGCCCTCTCCCTCCACCGCCTCCTCGAGGTCGACGCTTCCCGGGGAAACTATTGCTTCGCCCCTGCAAGACAGAAGTGCAGTCAGGATGATTCCGTCCAATTGTGACAATATCAATAAATTGAAACAGAAATGTTTAAAAAGCGAGCTCCGACCTGTTTTACCCGTGAGCGGCCAGGGGATCCTCTGCGTTTCACCTTCTCTCCGTCACTTCGGAAGGGTTCAAAGGGAAGCGAGTCATCGGTTTCCGTGAGCATGTTGTCCACATGAGAGCGGCCGGTGGAGTGAAGGCCAAGGTCCATGGAGAGTTGATGATCCGGTTCTCCAGGAGAGCCCAAGAAGCCACTGCTACTCTCATCTCCATGGCTCATGTTGGACAACTCATCCAGCAGTGACTCCGACTTAATCTGATGCTCGTGTTGCTCCTGCTTTATCTCCAAATCATGCCCTTCTTCTTTCATTTGCTCGTCGTCGTCTTCATCATCCTCCTCTTCAGAGTGAGGAAGCAGCCTCTCCTCCAAGTTGGCAGTGAAGCACTCTTTTTGAGTGACAGGTGACAAAGAAAGATGAAATGATGACTGGAGCTCCTGGCATGACCGTGTGTCCTGCTCATCAGAGAGCGCTGCATGCTTTTGTTTCACCACAGATGCTTGAGAATGTGAGAACTTTGCCAGAATCTTACTGAATGGTTGGGAAACGGAATTTAACAACTCTGCTGATGCAGGTTTAACCACCATATTTTCAAGGCCCTCCTGCACGGCTTCTACTTTAGGAATTTGAGAACGTCTCTCAGCAATGGAATCCTGGAGAGAGTCCGCTTGGATCACCTGGCTGACTGGCTTTCCGGCTCTCCTATCATCACCAGGTAGACAAGAGGCACCTTGTTCTGCTGAGCACTCTCCATCTAGGATGAAGGAATGCATGTTATTACTTTAATCACATACAAATCTGCCATTAGTATGGCATGCTTTGTGTCCATGTGCAAATATTCTGCTCTTACCTGGAGACTCAAAGAAAGCATTAGGCCCCTCTGAAGTGCATTCTTTGTCCATCTTCAGCTCCTCCGAGGTTTTGTCACCTACATTTGTTGTCTCCGCACCTGAAGTGACAACTACTTGTATTATGTTGTACCAAAACTAAATGTTGACAAATATTCTATTGCTGGTGTTTTTCTTTACCTAGGTCCATGGGTGTTGCTTCTTCAGCCTCTTCTGCCAAAGCCATCTCTGATGTCCCTCCCTGGCCTTGTGTCGCCTCGGATACATCCACCTGCTCTTCTGTCATCATGCCCGTTTGGATTGTCATCTCCACCAACTGTATCCGTCCTTCAGTCTCATCAACTGTCTCTGTGGTTTGTGTCTCTGCTGTGTACGCCTCAGTGAGACGCTCCTGCTGCTGATGATGATCCTTCTTACATAGCAGGCATATGCTCTTGACTTCTGGGAGCTCACCTGGTAAAGCACACTCAATATGCACCCACCTGAGACCACGGAAAAAGATCATACAAACAATGAGTGATGAGGCCAAACGTGACTGAAACCCAAAGTATGTGCACACGTTGATCTAACCTGTGGCATAGGCTGCAGCACTGAAGAGCAACAGATGGGTTTGCAGCTTTCCTGCAGACGGCACACACCGAGCCGCGCTGACACTGGCAGGCCTCACACACAGCATAGTTGTCAAACCACTGAGCCAAACCTGGCACCACGAGACCACGGATCCCACACTCCATACATACACGACACCTCTGGAATGATTCAAACATATACAATATTGGAAATCATGAGGAGAAGCAGTCTCAAGAGCGTTAACAGTGAAATTCCTTTCCAGTTGTCTACATACTCTGCATTTCCATGGATCTGAGGGGAGAGAATCCATGGCTGGCTGGAGACAGAAGGTGTGGTAGCCCTTATCACAGGCATCACACACTAACATTTTAGAGTCTTCACCTGGTTGTCTGAGGAACAACAACATCAAGGATTACTCAAAATAAATACAAGTCAGTCAATTAACATGTGATACAAGATAACAGTACAGTCGTCCTTTGCAATATTGCGGTACCATTATAGCGCCCTCGCTCTATTGTAGTTTTTCAGAAACTCATGAATGGTAGACTGGTCTATCATTGGTCAAGACATACTGAAATTCAAAAGTCAGTAGGCGACATTGAAAAAGCATAAAAGGTCCCATTTAACAGTCAATCCTTTTTTGCGGAAATTGGTTTATTGCGCTCGGGTCTGGAACCAATTAACCGCTATAAACAAGGGACGACTGCATTGTGAAACAGCTAATAAATGTCCAGTGCACCGATAGATCGATAAAGTTGATTTGATTTGATAGGCATGAACTCACCTGCAAGTCTGGCACACTTTACACTCCGGGCACTGCCATCCTGCTCGCTGAATGGGCGTGGCCCCTATCTCTAAACAGGCCGCATGATAATGTAGACCACAACCCGTGCAGAACAACAAGTCTGCGAGCTCTCCCACTGAGTCGCACACTGCACACCAAGCTTCTTCGCCGGCTGTCAAAGTCAAAGAATAGATTTGGAATTGAAACAGAATGAGTCCATGCTGGTTTTGGTTCAACTAAAATGTGGATGTTGTAAATGCAACATAATGTACTGGCAGTAGCTGTAGTGTATTTTATCTACAAAAATGTGATTTAACATTAAGGGATGTAATATTTTTTGGAAGTATTTTCACTTTGTCCCATAATGCATTTAGTCTCAGCAAAGCATTTTATTGGTTACACCTGCTGGGATGCTGCAATGATGTCACCCGCCCTCTTGGGTACTCTGGCTCCCTCTGGTGGACAGAGGCAGCATTGCAGCACCCTGGCAGGAATAACCAATGTAATGTTTTGCTGGGACTAAATGCAATATGCGAAAAAGTAAAAATATTTTTTTTTCTAAAGTTAAAACTGATATTGGTACTCGTATATTTCTTAGGTACCTTTCGAGTGTTACGTTTCTGTCTGATGATTTTAGCATTCTTTTTAAGTCAGACTGTTTTCCAATGGGTTGACGAGCTTGTGGAGAGTTTCTCCATAGCTCATGATTGGCTTCTGTCAAAGAGCTACATCATGTGGTGGACATGTGCAGCTTACACATGTACAAATCTGTTTTTCTCTGTATGTTTAGTGGGTGCGGCTTAAATACCACACCCACTAATGGATGAGGGGTTGGATTGGTAATGGTTTCATTTTATTTGAACATGCATCGGGTTACAATGCAGTGCATCACATAAATCAATTCACACTCCCACATGTCCAAAGAGAGTAGGAAGAAACAAAGCTTATTAAATCATCTCTCTCCCTATCTGTTACTATTATATTTAGTCACTCCCAATATTCCAGGTATGATTTTTTTAACACATAAAGAACTGTATGGTAATGTAACCGTACAGTGATGTGATGGTGATTTTCTTACAGCCATAATAAAATAATGATCATAGAAATGTAAAAAAAACAAAACAAACACAACATGACCTGTTCAAGGCTGATTATTTTTCTTTTGCTTCTTGGACATTTCTCTCCAGGGTCAGTTCTTATCATAGAGGTTCATATAAGTATTTAGAAAGAGTTCATATGCTTCATCCACATCATTAGCACTGTACACACACACACACTAATAAGCTTTACTTCTTCCTTTCCACTACTTTTTGGACATGCGGATTTGTAAACTGTTGTTAGTAGGAAGCGTATGCTCCAGTGTAATTTGTGTTCATGGCTGCGATGAAGGCTATTGAGGTGGTTCAATAGTACAAATATCTGGGAACAGTGCAGGACCACAGGCTAACATTTGAGTCTCAGGTGGAGGCCATGTGTAAAAGAAAAAAAATCTCAGAGGATGTATTTTTATACCATGTTTTGCAGTTTTAAAGTGGATAACACTTGTGAAAATGTTCTGCTGAATAACTGTAACGGTGGTGGTCGTGTTTGGAATGTTTTATTTATTGTTGGTTTGTTGTCTATGCGATACTGCTGGCTGTAGAACAAATGGCCCCTTGGGGATAATAAAGTTTACCCTGACCTTTGCGTGCACTATGCAATAGGTTACGAATCCTGAGAAGACTAGCTTTTCTTACCCAGCTCTTCCGCCTTGTCTATGTGCTGTGGACAAAGAAGGGCCAACTGCTTCATGGATTGGAAGGATCCACTGGCTGCCGCGCAAGGAAAGTGGTAAAACGTTGAACAGCCCACAGTATGACAACGAATGGTTGCACCCAGCCTTTTGCAGTATTCACAAAGCTGCAACAAACCAATGTTGAATATCAACAAGTCATATTAGTGAAATAATCCTTTTTAATGCCAATATTTTCCTTTGACTGTGCACTTACCCGCTGCGTCCCTGAGATAACAGCCTTATCCACATTCTCCAACTCGTCGTCATCCATTTGTTTCACTCCCTCCGACCACACCGCACACCAGTGATGAACCCAACAACCCCCTGTTTATTGCAAGACCACTTGTCAAACCTCCACGTAAAATGAAATGCTACACCTGTGCCATGTATCTTCTACGTAATAAATATTGAATAATATTTAGTAATGTTGGGTTTTTAACCTGAGTCATCAAAGAGTGATGCCACACAGGGGATGTCCAAAAATCCAATGGAAGACAAGTCATCATTTCCAGGCTGGGGAAGAGGAAACGATGATGGCTGGAGAGCTGGTCGTTCTGAAGTTGGCCGAAAATGTCTCAGTTCCCGTTGTCCATGAAGGCTGCGCTCCACACAGTTGCAAAGAGCACAAGCCCTCGCACTGGCTCTATTTGGACAACATCAACCAAAGAGTACAACCTTGGTTAGCGTATATCCTTGTTCAGTTTACACCAAAAATGTTGGCATCTTGTCCTGTTATTTACACACTGTGTGAATCCAACTGTGTTTACTAAATTTTAACAAATTTTTTACAATGCAAGTCTATGAATTCTTTTTGATTACCAATGCTAAATGACCTACAATTGAGCTAAAAAAAAGGTTGCAAGTGGCAGCCCTTTTGTAAAGAAGGTGAGAAACACTATTGAATAAAGTAATAAATTGTAGCAAAGTATGAAGGTGCCATCTCTCCTGCCTAGCTGCTCGTCACTGCTGTCTTTGTCGACACAGGTCTTCAACCAATCTAAAAAGTAACGTTACTTGTTTATTTATCATTTATGTGCAACTGTTTTCTGCATGTAAAGCTATAATTGTAAAGCTATTAAAAATGTTTTGTGTCAAGTAGGGGTGCAAAGATTTGGGGGGGGGGGCTGTACATGCCAGGCTATGCTCAAGCCGGCTGAACGAGAAAAACTGAAACCAGCAAAATGCAACAAAATGCACAACTAAGAGCAGCACATTTCAGGGTCCAAACGTGTACCATGTAAGAAAAAAATCTGACATGCTGGCAGGTCAGCACAAGGAACTTACATAGGTGTGCTTGAAGAGGCTGTAGTAGCACCAGAGACATCCTCGGCAGCAAGAACAGCTTGGGACTCTCCATCAGAGGAGACGCGTTGTGGAGCAGAAGCTTTATCATCAGCTGAAAAATAAGTCAAACTCTTGTGAGCTTTATTTATGAAAACAAAGCAGGAGGTAAGGAAACTTTATTTCACAGTGCATCTACTACGGTATTACACAAGCTTGTGTGAAATATTATTATTCGTCAGAACATTCAACGATTACCTGTTGGCTCAGACTCGCTCTCTTCGCAGTTTGATTTCTGCTCGTCCATCCCCCAAGCTGATTCTGATCTCCTTGACAGAGATCTGCATTTTCAAAACAGAAATGTCTCATAACTAGGTTAATGGTCTTACATGCATTTTACTAAACATTTTACTAAAATAACAATCATGTGTTAATGAATAATGGGCACTGCAAATACCTGTATACAGCATATGACACATTACAAGGCTTTCCATAGAGATGGGAAGCTAGCAAGCATGCAGATCTTAACGATAACAGGTACAATACGTATTAAATGTTAACTGTGTGAAATAACAAAAAACGCTGTCACTCTGCACTCACCATGCTACTCGTTTAAAAACTCACACGATACATCGAGGTTGATCCAAATGCAAGTTATTCGTCTTGTAGTCACCGACTACTACAGTAAACCACCCTGCCTCCTTGCAATGATGAAAATAGCGCGAGTGTTACAGAAAGCTGACACACCGGAATTAACGCATAACGTGTTTATTCACCAAACAACACATAATCCAAACCGGAGAAACGTCTTGAGCAAAAGACACAAAGCAATAACCAACGGGGCATCTCGTATGTATTTTTAAAAGTAACAATAATTAAGGATACACAAAGAAAACAACTTCCGTGCTGAAAATTTCCTGTTGCAGCAGTGTTGTTGCCGTCTGGAACATGAGTCGAACAAACTTCAGTTCCGACCTGAGCCTCATGCCGCTAACGAAGTACAATAAATCAAACTATGCGGGGATCTATCTCCTCGCCATTGTTACGGCGACATAACATACAACATGGGGTCGTCCTGGATCGTGTTAGCCAGCGACTGTGCCGTCGTCGGCTTCATGCACCTGAAGACTAGCAAGCGACTTTGTACGCAGCTCCATTTCCATGCATGATAACATGGCAGCTTCCCTAATGCGCGCTCGTATGATTGTTAATCTCCCAGTCTCGCAAAATAAACGAACTCTACAGCGTAGCCATACCAATAACGACGTGAAGTGTGTGACAGAACTAATTCTGTAACTTAAATCGGGTGGTCAGCAAGTTTCAAAACAATCTTTTATTCGGAATTGAACCGAACAATCATGTGTGAGGAGTGAGGAACCTATCTATGCCTTTCACATTTTTTCCTGCATATAAGATTACATTTTGATAGCAACATCTACCAAGCTTATCAGATGAGGAAGTCCGTCATGTGTTTATAAAACTAAATTGTGATGATTTGAGTAACAGCGTTAGAAACTAACCAAATACAAAAAAGGCAACATAAGCCATTGCAAATTATGTTTATCGAAAACAAGAAGAGTACATTAGGCGGATGGGCACATTGAGGCAGGAGCTATAACAAAAAATAGGCTTCGAAATAAATATGACAGTCTGAGCACACTTCTCGGTAACAATGGCACACGTCGTATTTACAGGTGAACAATATAGTTACAGCCATTAATCAGCAAAATAATTTCTAAAAATGTATTTCGTAGTGATGACTTGATGGCCAAGGAGCGTACCGGTTAGCTATACACTGACACTGAAAGTACTAGGAAATTAACTTTTAATGTCATTTTATATGCTGTCCTTTTTGATAAAATGACCAAATAACATCTGCATTTTGTTGCCATGCCAAAAAAATATTTTTACAGTTCACTAATATCAATCATAGCATCATTACTCAATGTAAACACCGATTTCAGTGGTTAGTACTCCATCCAGCAAATAGCCCGGTCCATGTCCGTTGCGACTGACTGAAACGGGAAATCTACCAACTACCTATGGTGACGTAGCAGCTAAGTGTCCCGAAGAGTATAACTATACAAACTACGTCCACTCTCATGCATAACTGCATTCATTTCAGGAAATGACACATGATAACTCCAAGTTACATATCCTGTAGTGCGTTACCACATCACATTATTCAACCAGAAGTTTGCGCTCAGATAACATGGCTAGTTCTCCAGCAAATAGACAGCGTCATCTGCTAGAAGCTAACAGCTAAATGCTACGGATAGCAGAGCCTACATTACCCGGTCTAAGGTCAGGGTTAGTGTGTCTCTATTGATGCCTGACACGGAAAGTTGAGAAAAGTCACAATTGCAGCAACTGACCTTACGGAAATAATATTGTCTCTTCATACATCAGCAAAATCCAAAGAGCCACACTGCTTCCCGTAATGCTGATGGTCGCTTCATTTTATGTACCGGACTAACGCTGCGGCTAGCCGGCTGGAGGGAGAGTGGGGGAAGTGCACGTCGGCGGAAGGCAAGCTGTGCGTTTTGTGTAGCTAGCTTCTCCACTACATGGATGGCGCTGAGGTTAGCAGGCTAACCGCCACTTCAGCTTCGTGGCCGCACATACTAGTCAGGGAATGGAGACGCAGCCATAGTACCCATCTAGCCCAGTTAAAACGTTGTTGTTTTTTTACCGTCCTCTTCCAGCTAACCGACTTATGGATTTAGCTTGGATGCTAACAATCGGCTAGCTAACGCGCTGTTTTGGAATCCGATTTGTGCGATTGAGGGATTGCACTAGTGGCTCAAACATAATTTACTGCACAAACACCTTCATTTGTCACTGTACTTTATTCAGTAACAACATTGTCACTCAATGTCATGTAACCCTTATTGCTATCAGCATCTTCCTATTTAGGTAAACTGGTGCCGTTGCACAATTCTTATTGCGCCTCGGGTCAAAAACAAATTCGTCCGAAACTTGGATATAAAATCAACATTATATTAATGTCCTGTTGTATTTTGTTCACCATCTGCACTGTAGATGTTTTTTTTTCTTCTGATTGGTAGACAGAGCGCGCTTAACACTCGATATTAGGTCGTTACATTTTCCAAAACAGGGAAGCCATTTTCATGAGGTTGTTTTAATTGCAACAGAAAGCTGGATGCCTCCATCTGTGGCCGAGTGTGTGATTTATATTGTGAAATGTGTACCATTGGGGATTCATTTACACCGTTTCCTCCACTGTATTGTATCTGTACAGGTGCATGTACAGTGATGGGATGACGTTACACCTAATGGCTTTTAATATGATCATGTATTCTAATGACACTGCTATGGATGAGTGTTTACGTAGGATTGCATTCTGACAGCTATAACCCATTCTAGTAATGTCTTTAGTATAACACATAGGAATATACATCCCATTGTAGTAATGTCTTTAGTATAACACATAAGAATATACATCCCATTCTAGTAATGCCATTAGTATAACACATAGGAATTCAAATGTAGATGCAATGTTTGGAATTGTTACATTGTGTGCAGTGGGTGCACAGAGCAGCACCAGCCGGCGGAGTGGAGTGGAGTGGAGTGGAGGGGGGGGGATTGATCTGCAGTTTGACCCTGCACTTTGAAATACTTGCAGAAGTGCGCATGTGTGGAGGCCTGTGTGTGAGCCCGAAGAATCGGTGAAAAAGACTAAATGTGTCAAGATTTGTGCAGGTTAAATGACGTTAAATAACTACAGTCGTCATAAGAAAAATTATCAAAAGTTAGCCCGATAAATCCAGTATAGGTGCATGGACACTGTGCAGGTTTTTCATGGTGAAAATAGGTTATTACTGGTCCCCTGGACAGGATTAGTTAACTCCCCATTCATCTTTAGCAAGATTGGATTAGATTTTGGGGGGGTCGAGACCGTTTGGAGGACAGGCCGATTGGCCAATGGCCATAAATAGGAGGGGCGGTATTAAGGGCAACCCCTCCCTGCCATTGGTCCAGCGACAGCAGAGTAACCGCTCTTCCCATCTGCCTCCTGCATCTCAAGGATAATCCCTTAGAATACCTCCACAGATGTTTACCACGGAGCACATAAACACAATTTGTCTTCCATGTTGGATTTTTCATAGATTGAAGGGCTCAGGGGTTGAATAGAGAGACTAGATATGCTTTTATTTGGCTTACTCTTTGTTGTTTTGGGTTCCATATATAGTGTGAATACACATAACCTTCAAGTATTTCATTAAAACTCTAAAGTGTATTATTTTCAGTACAATACTATGTAAGTACCTGTTACCAAACAATGGGGTTAAAAAACAAAACACACAAGGGCAGTTTTTTTCCACCAGGGGATGCTGTTATGAATGTTTTTGTACTTTACATCCTGTAAAGCAGGGGTGGGCAAACTTTTTGACTCGCGGGCCGCATTGATTTAACAAAATTGACAGGGGGCGGGGGGGGGCAGACTATATAGTATTTTACATGCAACAGTCCTATTTTTACGCATGTTTTACATGTAAAAGTGTCATGCAATCTGCTATATGTGCACGTTGAAATCATTTATTTGATGTAAAGTGTGTTGGAAATTAAATGTATTATTATTTTTATTATTATTATTGTCTTCATTATTACTATTTTATATATATGTATTATATTAGATTTGTTATTATTAGTTATAGTAATGTTATTATCATTATATTTTATTATTATTATTGTTAATAATAACAATAATATTATGACTATTATTATATTAATATTATTAACAACAATATGAATATAATAGTAATATTATTATTATTAACAACATTCTTATTATTATTATTATTGTCATTATTTTTATTTTTGTGCTTGTGTTACTTTTTCCAGGAGCATTTTGTAAACAACAGACCACATCAAATAACAAAATTGATAAAGCAGCTACCTCAACCATCAAAAAGTTGGCCCAAGCCACGATGCCAGGTTATGTGTTGAGTTTAAATGAAATACTTTGGAAAAAACAGGCGGGCCATATTGAAACACTTGGCGGGCCGCATGTGGCCCCCGGGCCGTAGTTTGCCCACCCCTGCTGTAAAGCAAGTCCAAGTATTCATTCAACATTCAATCGCTAATGTTGCTTCATTAATTGTGATTCAAAGCCAATTCCGTTTAAAATGAACTACGAGGGAAGCTGGCTTAAAAGACCAACATTTATCGTGATCATGTCCAGGGCCGTCAAATGAGATGACTGACGTGTCACCATATCGAGTTAAAAGTTGCAGTACTTCAGACTTCAAAACACGATACAAAACCTTGTTCAATTCCAATTTTAATATTTTATGACAGGACAAAAATGTGAGGACAATTAGTGGTGCAATTCTAATTGGAAACATTTACCGTATATATATTCCAACTCATATGGTACAAAAATATACATTCTATGGATTTGTCTAAATCACTAATACACATGGGAGAAGATGTCCATGATAGCGTCTATAATATATTCCATAAGAAAGAAAGCAGTCAGATTGAGGCATTATGACAGCATCAGTGCAGACAAGCCAAGAGAAACGAAGGCAGCGTTAGTGATGTTGCGGTTAAATCTGTACTTCTACGGGTGGAAAGTGTTGGGGTGTAAAACCATGGAGCCCATATTGTACAGTAAGCGAGCATACCAGTGCACTTTGGATGTCTGATGACCGAATCTCTCCTGTCCGATAGAACTATTCCTCACGTCCAAAGCTGCACTGACCATCCGTGATGTTGTGTTAGCGCAACTAACTGGTGTTGTAGTTCCCCCCCATAGCAGGCGCTCCAATGAGGACAGGAGACGCAGAGGTCCAAACGCCCAGTGTGAAAGTGCATGGTCTTCCACTACCGCGTAGCTGGAGACCAGCACTCCGTCGACAAACAAAGTTCCGTCTTCTGTCAAGGGTGCATACACACCCGTGGTCTCTTGTACTGAAACCGAGACGATGCGAGAATGGTCTAATTGACCGTCTGCTCCATGGATCAGAACACAGTCCCGGGTTCGGACTCTGCTGGCAAACCAAGCCCTGTACTTACTGCTGTCCAATGTGCAGTCACGGTCTAAGAAGACCAGGTGATGTGGAGTCACGGCCAATCGATGACCGTCTTCGGTCTTCAGAGACAGGACGGTGGACCGGGCTTCTTGATCCTGGTGTAGAAACACCAGGATCGGGCTAAAGACTATTTGGCCAGTCGCAGACACAGCCATGACTTTGTCCCCGGGAGTCAGTGACGATAAGGTCTTCTGTCCGCCTCCAGCAAGCGTCACCCGGGCCCAGCCTGGGAAACAGCCTCCTTTTTCCACTGCGACGGAATGATCTGCAGGAAGACGAAGTAACGGACTGGGTGAAGGTTCATGCGACTTGACAGTCCATCCATTAATTTTCTATCCCGCTTATCCTCACTAGGGTTGTGGTTATGCTGGAGCCTATCCCAGACAAACAACCATTCAAACTCACAATCATACCTGTGGTGGCCAATTAACCTGACATGTTTTTGGAAACTCAGGAAACCGGAGTACCCGGAAAAAATCCACCCAAGCACGGGGAGAACATGCAGACTCTGCTGTGGACTGTGGACAAACTTGAACCCGATCTCCTGACCGTGTGGCCTACATGCTAACCACTCTTCCACCGTGCAGCCCACTTGACATGGTAAAATAGCAAATAGGAAAAATACAACACAGAAAAGATGATGATTGGCACTAAAAAAAACACTCCACACCAAAAGCCGAACATGAAAAAAAATTAATGTTGAAACTGAAAAACAATGACATTTAAAAAAAATAAATAAAGGAACTGTCACTGAAAAAAAATGTATATGAAGGACAAATCCGAAGACAAAAAAAACATTGAAACTATCACAATAAAATACTTAAAAATATATATTTTCAACGCCATTAACGGTGGTGTTCTCGCTCAACAAAATCCACACATTAATTAATTAGTTAATTAATTAGTGTTCGACACTCCACACCAAAAGTGGAAAAAAAAATCAATGTTGAAATTGAAAAACAATGACATTTAAAAAAATAAATAAAGGAACTGTCACTGAAAAAAAATGTATATGAAGGACAAATCCGAAGACAAAAAAACATTGAAACTATCACAATAAAATACTTAAAAATATATATTTTCAACGCCATTAACGGTGGTGTTCTCACTCAAAAAATCCACACATTAGTTAGTTAATTAATTAGTGTTCGACACTCCACACTAAAAGCTGAAAGTGGAAAAAAAATAAATGTTGAAATTGAAAAACAATGACATTTAAAAAAATAAATAAAGGAACTGTCACTGAAAAAAATGTATATGAAGGACAAATCCGAAGACAAAAAAACATTGAAACCATCCCAATAAAATACTTAAAAATATATATTTTCAACGCCATTAATGGCGGTGTTCTCGCTCAACAAAATCTTAAGTAATTAATTAGTTAATGAATTAGTGTTCTACATAGAGTGAGAATTGATGTCACTACAATTGAACCAAATGTGTGGAAGTCCCACTGAATACTTCCCAGTAGAGGCCTTGGCGTGTTTCTATTGTTGACATCATGTCAATCAGGATAACATACACAAGGCCGTAACGGCAGGCCTGGTCTTACCGGCTTTCACGGAGCAGTGGATGTGGTATTTGGACTCGTAGTGGACCCAGTCAAAGCCCGCCTCCACAGCCAGCTGGGCCAGGAGTCCGTACTTGTCGGTTTCCCTGTCGTCGGTGGTGATGTCCACAGCGCGACCTTCGTAGTGCAGAGATCCGGGAGGGTGGTGACCGTCCTCGTCCCAGGCCTCCGTGACCCGGAGGTGGACCCCGGGCCACTGGTTCATTACAGCGATGGCCAGCCTGTTCAAACACTCCTTACAGCGCTGAAGTCGAGGTCAAACACAGGGGAGTTATTGGGGCGTGCCCTTCAGCAAGGCAGCAGTGTCTGTGTAGTATGTATTTGTGCAGCTGCATGGAGTGCAATTCTAATATCCTCAGCCCGACTTAAAAGATGTTCCCCGTCTTGTACGCTAGAGGGCGCTAACCGGTTTATTAGTAAGTGTCAAATGTCAAAATGAGCATTTGTTGTTTGGCATAGCCCAGGGGTCGGGAACCTTTTTGGCTACGAGAGCCATGAAGACCAGATATTTTAAAATGTGTATCTGTGAGAGCCATATACATTTTTTTAAACATTGAATGCAATAAAATGTGTGCATTTGTATGTAAGACCAACAGTTTTAGATATAATGGGCTCTAATTACGTAGACCAGGCACACTACCCCACGCCAAGGGGGTGTGGCCAGCACACTTTCAGGAGCAGCGCAGTGTCTAATAATAAATCAAATACTTGCTGCCATTAATACAACTTCTGCTGCTGCATGGTTTTGCACCGTACTCCGTATATTTCATTCTTTTGGCCATCTTCGTCAGAAGGCTTGGTTCTGCAGCTTTAGCTAGGTGACTAAAGGAGGAAAGTTTACGTTTACATCTTAATGACCGAGGTAGACTACCACATTATCCAGTAATAATCAAGTTTTGGTGTTTGACCTGGAAAATATCATCATGAAAGATAGATATGGTCGGCCGTATTGCAGTAGAAAATAGATTTACAGATTAAAATGCATAAGAAAGTTGTTGATTTTTATTTTTTTAACAGTGATTTCTGTGATGTTTACTTTAAAATGTTAGCAAAAATACATTTTTATTGTGGTAAGAAATGCTTGAGAGCCAGATACAGTCATCAAAAGAGCCCTACCTGGCTCCCGAGCCATAGGTTCCCTACCTCTGCCATAGCCAATAAAACCTCCTATAAGGAAAACATTCAATACATCATCTACTTTTTTTAATTAAAAACCCTAATAAAAATGTAATATATTTCTAAATGAGCCTAAATGAAGGGAACATGAATATGAAATGACTCCAGTCTAAGGTTACGGTTGACCGGCACGTCCGGCATATTTGATCCCCATTCAAGCGGAAATGTCAGACACTTTCGATCATTTATTAACGTGGCGAAGTTAAGCGCAGTCCACACGTCGCTGCTTTTAAATGCGACTGTGTCACTTTCAACCTTTGTGAAACAATGCCGGTATCGGGGGGGCAAAAAGCTACTGTAGCCGCTTGGGTGCATTCCTTTGCTCTTTTTGACAGGGTGACGGAATAATCAAGGCCATTCTCTGGCGTTCCACGGCCGTGCCAACCCCCCCCGAGTCGTTTGATGAGGATTGTGACTCCTTAGCACTCTGGTGGGCCGTAATGTTTCAGCCTCACAAAGAAGTGCACTGGGCGAAGGACGGCGCCGTGGGGTGTCGCCGCCTGAAACGGTATGACGTGGAAAAAGAGAAATGTGGGAAAGAAGTGAGAGATTGCCACTCCGGAGAAGGCAGATGGGAAAATGTGCTGACATGGAATGTGACAGCAAAGGGTGAGAACAAGAGGGAAGGCTAGCATCTGGATGCATGTTCCCGGCTAATGCCATTGAAGAAAGGCATTTCATTGTCGCTACTACAATGGCGGCTTTTCCCGACGGTGCATGCCATTACTTCAGCAGGCGGGAATTTCATATAGGCGACCTCTCTCCGAGTGACACACAATGATGGTCTTTCACTGCTGGGCAAACCAGGGGCAAAGTGGGCATGAGCAAGGCACACATGTGCACCCGCAAACATTCATCACCTGGGATGGGAAGGATTTAGGAGAAATCGCTTCCCATCGCTTCCCACACCTGTCATGGCGGTATTCCCAATAACGATGACAACAGGGGGACTCAAACTCCATTTTGCAAGTCACGACGCTGCTCCTAGATGTAACCATGCTAACTTGCTAAGTTCTATGAATGTTCATGTTGAAGGTTAAATTCCTATTAATACTGTTCATTTGAATATGAAAATAAATGATTTCTCTACCCGCTAACTATATGTGCTTTCTGAAATTTTTCTTATTTGCTGTTTTATTATTAATTTATTTGTTACTGATTGATTTATTTATTTTCTTTATTTTGATTTCTTTAATTATTTATTTTATAAACATAATAATATTTTACAATATTATACTTTATATCATATAATATTTTATAATATTATATAGATATTATGATATAATAATAATTATTATTTTATCAATAAAAATGAAGATATTTGAGAACAGTGGAATATTTTAATCCAGCTTTTTCTTGTGGAAAACCGGAACCAAAGCACTGAAAAAGTGGATCGTAGAGTAGAAGTAAAAGCATTAAAGACAGTTTTTTTTTAGTTTTTAAACCTGATGCGGCCCAGCCTCCCCCGGACCTGAGTTCCAGTGGTCCCCCAGGTAAGTTGCGTTTCAGACCCCTGGATTAGAAGGAGCCATTCTCAGCCTCTTAAAGGGGAGTTCTGAATTAATCCTGATATTCTTATCTTCAGAAAAGGGAGGTTGAACGTTTGTGTCGGTTAGGAGCCCGGCAAGGTCAAAGGACGAATGAGGTCATGTGATTTATTTGATGATGTGTAGACAGTACGGGTGTCGGAGCATCTTTCTTTGAGGCAAGTGGAAATAACAGGAAATGGAAAAACGCTTACCTTTGTCATAAATCGATCGGCGTTGGTGTTCTCCTCGTCTTTGAAGACGATGTCCGGGTTGAAGTTGCACACCAAGTCGTTGAAGCGCTCGGAGTTGCGTGTGATCTTGCCCTCTGCCCTCCCGCTGGCCCCGAGGTTGTTCTCCGAGAAGTTGGGCAAAAACTGCTTATAATGCATGGCTGTCAGTTTCCTGGGCCTGGACCGGACGCCGTACCCGGGCCCCGGCCCGCATCCCTCCGCCAGACCCAGGCAGGCCCACAGAGCCAGCAGACCCAGGTGGGAGCTCCGGGCCCGGCCTGGCTGCTTCATTGGGGAGGCTTGGGTGGCATTAGGACGGGGTCGCTGCTCGATCCGTTCCAAATCTGAGATCTTCACAATAAAAATGGATTTGATCTTTGGACATAATGCTTCTTAAAAAAAAAATCAGCAGGTATTCAAAGTTCAAAGTTCCGATATTCCACTCATGGGTGCCATCTTCTTCTAGGCAACGTTGGCGCTGATCTCCAAGTCATTGCTGAGTCTTGATGCTCACCACAAAGTCCGCCAGTCATACTAACCTCCTCCTGTCTCGTCTCGACTCCTGTTTTCCTCCTCCTCTTCTTCTTCTCCGGCGTCCTTTGTCCACTTGAAGTCCTCCTGGCCGCCTTGACCAGCCATTGGGTCTTATTAGAGTCTGCAGCAGATTGCCCTCCCTTCCTCTCCGCGCTCCCACTGCGCCAGCACACGCCTCCAATTCAACCTTTGGAAGGACATATGATTAGTCCACTCGTGTTAGCACAATGACACCCCCTCCGTGCCCACCGGCCCCCTTTTACCCAGGCCCATCAGACCACTTTGGCCACTTTGGATTGGCGGTTTGAAAGCTTTAAATATCAATCTAAAGGAATACTTCCCTCCGTAAGCAAGTCACTTCCAGACATACAATAACAGTCTGACTGTTAGGTCAAATGTTAAAGACCCCCCCCCCCCAAAAAAAAAGCAAACAAAAGTGAGTTATTAATAGACTTGAAAGTGAAGGTAATGCAGAGAAAACAAGTGTCCGGCCTTGACACCCCTAAAAGTCTTCCTCACTTCCTGTGTTTGAGGAACCCAAGGCGCCCCCAAGACCTCGGAGTCAAAAACAAGCCATTCTTTTTGGCTGGCGGGGTGATGAAGTCTGGTATCTGATAATGCCGGACAAAGGACAACGGAGGACTCGTTTGCCGTTCCAGTGGTCTGACATCTGCAATCGCATACGGAAACTGGGATTAATGTCGGATGGACCGGATGGAGCGGATGGAGAGGTTGGAGAGTTCACTCTGGGCTATCTCTGGAAATAACCACAGATGACTTGCAGTATGTGTAGGATTTCTTGTAGTAGTTGTACATATTACATACAGTATGCGATTCAATATGAAAGTTATATCAAAAGCAGTAGTGAGGTTCATGGCTGGCGAGGCACCGACTCTTCTTTTTTTATGTTACTACAGGTTGGCCATTCCGTGAATAACAAGAAAAAGAATAGAATAGAAAGAACACAGGAATCATTCCAAAGCTGAAGCTGGGCTGAAATGCTGTGGAAATGAGCTAAAACTTAGAATGAAAGTAAAAGTAACTTGGTTGTTTACCTACTCTACAACTTTTACTAATTTGCCACAATTGGGGTAGCAGTAGGATATTAAGTCAATCTCCCATCATGCTTTGCTACACTGCTCTTTAGTCGTTAATACAGTATCATGTGTTTCACGTTGGCCATTTTGTTCTTTAGTCCTTCCATGTACACGTTCTAGAAGCAAACACTTCAGTACTCCATCCACTTGGTGTACCGTCTGTTAGCGTCCGGTATGAAGGAACCTAAGGTGGGATACATCTTGGACAACGTTATGTCATCGTTAAGGACAAAGTTTACCGTCTTCTCGTCTCACCGGTGGTCTTCCATCTCCTCGGAGTGGAACCTGACGGCTAGAACCTCTGAGCTAGCTTTTGTATCCTTCCCCTAGACCATGATGTTGAACAATCTTTGCTCCCAGGTCATGTGACAGTTGTTTTGAGGCTAGCATGGTGCTACTCTTCAGAACTTGCAATTGGCCACCTTAAATAGTACCACAGTACTCGCTTGTCTTGCTATTTCGTGTGGTCGCTATTAGCCTCATTAATCTCGTTAGCTAAGATAACATCCCGGCATGTCTTGGTTTGGGATGGCGGCATGCCTCCACGGTATTACCTTATTATTTATACTGACATGACTACCTCTTTTCTTTTCTTCTGGAATAATGTTCCTACATCTGGGGAAGGTTCCAGAAGATCCCAGGATGTTATCGGGAGGGGTGGCAGGGTGAAACTGCATTTTCCTGTGCGTCTGGTCCAGGCAGCAGAGATGAGAGATGAGAGATGAGAGATATGAGCCTCCATGACGAACCCAGACAAGAAAGCAACAAACACACATTCACATCTTCACCATGTCCAAATGTTTCATCAAGCAATTGGAGAATGAAACATGAAAGGAGGTGGGGGGGGGGGGGGATGGGGGAGGGGGGTGAAAGGACGGAAGCAAGCATGCATCTGTGGGCTGGAAATGGAGATCAAGTTGTGGTTATTAGTTCTTTTATTTTGGCGCCCTCAATCTTTCAGCCCCCCCACTTGCCTTGGAACATTTGACTCCCCCGTTTCAGGATGGGAGTATATGACTGGGTGACTGCTTGGGCTTCCTGCTAAGCCACAAGAGTGAAAATGACATGTCTCCTCCCCTGATTGCATGCTTTAAGAGACAACTGTAGCAAGTTCGATACCCGGAACGTTAAAAGTCCGCTAAGGTGAGTGTTTGAACGCGTGGAATTGGACAAATAAATGTGAAGTCACGAGTCTGTTGGCGGCCGAGTGGTTAGCTTGATACGAAACAGTCAGAAGACCGGGAAGTCGCGGGTTCCAATCCCCGACGTGTTGGAACCACGCTGGGCTTTGACGTCTCAAGTGTTTGTCTTGTCCCTCCGAGCCGAAGAGAAGCCATGGAGGTCGTACTTCCTCAGACGGCGCTCCAACACCCATCCATTCTTTCTGCCCCCCCCCCCCCCCCCCCCGCCGCCCCTCGGTGTTATCAGTGCAGGAAAAGGCAGGGGGGGGCGTGTTCTGATGTGGTTGCACATACACGGCTTGGAGGTCATGGAGCTTTGGTCCAGTACTTCATGGAAACATTGGTCATCTTACCAGTTCAGGGCTTGAGAACATTCAAGCCAAGAGAGACGTTGAGATGTTGTACTGGAGGGGGGGGGGACAATAGACGAAAAGGGTGGGACTTCCTTACCCCAAACAAACAGGTCAAAGGTTAGATACGATGCGCTACTTGGTTTTTTAACCCGGTTCACGGACTGGTACTTTGTAATCTACGTGCCGTCGGAACGCCGCTCAAAGAATCCGACACGTGTGAAGCAAGCGTGCCGCACGTGCGCACGCGTGATGGCAGGCGGCAAACAGAGTGCGAGGCATTATCAGTTGATTAGCGAGCAAGTCTCGCCTTTTTCCTGTGACCGCCTCAGTTATTTGCGCACATCCAAAAACCAGGCCTCTAATTCCTTTTGGCGTGCGCTTCAAACGGCCGACATTCAGGAAAGCTAATCTGTGTCTCCTCCGCCCCCCCCCCTTCATTCTTCTATTTTGACAATAAAGATAGCGTATCTCATCCCATTACCAGCCGAGATGCCTGACAACCAGTCTAATGGCGTGTGTCGCCCGGTGGGACTGCTTCAGCAAACTAAATCAAGACGACATGGAAGGCTTGGTGTGAATGACAGCAACGTACTTGCTCAAGGGCAAAAGCCATTCACGGTTAGTACAACAACAAAAAACCCACGTAGAACACATTTAGTACCAATTCACAACAACTTATTCCAATCCAAGACCAAGCTCAAACACCGAGTCAACCCTGATCAAAGCACTTTAGCAACAGAGGCAAGGAAAAACCTAGAACGGCACTCAGGGTTGGGCGGCTCTAGGTCTCAACCAGTTTGGTATCGAAACGAGTCGGTCAACTACAACATGCCATTGGTTACGTACGTATAACCGTCTAAGACCATTGGTTACGTACGTATAACCGTCCAAGACCATTGGTCACGTACGTATAACCGTCCAAGACCATTGGTTACGTACGTGTAACCGTCAAAGACCATTGGTTACGTACGTGTAACCGTCAAAGACCTTTGGTTACGTACGTGTAACCGTCCAAGACCTTTGGTTACGTACGTATAACCGTCCAAGACCATTGGGTACGTGCGTATAACCGTCTAAGACCATTGGTTACGTACGTATAACCGTCACAGACCATTGGTTACGTACGTATAACCGTCACAGACCATTGGTTACGTACGTATAACCGTCTAAGACCATTGGTTACGTACGTATAACCGTCACAGACCATTGGTTACGTACGTATAACCGTCAAAGACCATTGGTTACGTACGTATAACCGTCCAAGACCATTGGTTACGTACGTATAACCGTCTAAGACCATTGGTTACGTACGTATAACCGTCTAAGACCATTGGTCACGTACGTATAACCGCCAAAGACCATTGGTTACGTACGTATAACCGTCCAAGACCATTGGTTACGTACGTATAACCGTCACAGACCATTGGTTACGTACGTATAACCGTCCAAGACCATTGGTTACGTACGTGTAACCGTCTAAGACCATTGGTTACGTACGTATAACCGTCCAAGACCATTGGTCACGTACGTGTAACCGTCTAAGACCATTGGTTACGTACGTGTAACCGTCTAAGACCATTGGTTACGTACGTATAACCGTCAAAGACCATTGGTCACGTACGTATAACCGTCCAAGACCATTGGTCACGTACGTATAACCGTCTAAGACCATTGGTTACGTACGTATAACCGTCCAAGACCATTGGTTACGTACGTATAACCGTCCAAGACCATTGGTCACGTACGTATAACCATCAAAGACCATTGGTTACGTACGTATAACCATCAAAGACCATTGGTTACGTACGTATGACCGTCTAAGACCATTGGTTACGTACGTATAACCGTCAAAGACCATTGGTTACGTGCGTATAACCGCCAATGACCATTGGTTACGTACGTACGAAACTAAGTATTTGGCTTTGACATCGGGGGCTCATTTCCATGACCCCCATTCAGTGTAGACCAACAGGAGTCAACGCATCTGAGCAAAGTCTGAAGTTTTCATTCTGAAAGGAAACGGCGGCGTTACTAATGATGAAGACTTCTATACTTGGACAAAAAACCCTCATGAACGCATTTATGACACTAATGAAAGCCAACAATGAGGCACAAGCCCGTCTCTCAACGCACTTCCTATCTGCGACTTGTGTCACTTCCTCACGGCTTCAGCAGCCGCCACATGTGCGTAAATGTTACAGCAACATTTGAGTTCATTTCCTGTCCGCAGAGGAAACGCAAAGCAAAACACGACCTAAAGCAAATAAGCTTGATTAAGACATCCAAAGAAAGAAAAAGGAAGAGAAATTAAGAATCGGCTTTTTTTGAACCGACTTCAGAAGAAGGAGATGAGGAAATGAACATGCAAGGAGAAGTGATGGAAGAAAGGAGGTTGGGACGTGAAGGAGCGAATGCCGGCTTCAGCGTAGGGAAAGTGTGGCTGCGGTCAAAGTGGCGTCATGGCTGGACGCTGCTGAAAGACGGGCCAAAATATGGCTCTCTGCTGAGATGATTAAAGAAGTACAGAACCAAATGGCCTAACGCCCACACGGGTCCCAACTTCTGATGAGACACGGGTGGTGTCACGGGTGGTGAAAGAACCAAAAAAAAAAGCTTTAAAAACAAGACATTTATTTATGTTCAAATGTTCAACGAGCACATTTTGCAATCTTTGAGAACAACTCTAAAGATTTAGCATCTCACTTGTATGATGGACATAATCTACCAATTCTAATACCAACATATGATTGCAAAATATTTGGAAAATCCGTGTAAAAAAGTGAAAAGGCTCAGAGTGCCCTTCTGTACAAATCACAGTCCAATACAAAGAACCAGCCAAGGCAGGTTTACGCCCCCTGCTGGTCCAAGCAACATCTACCAACCTGCTGATACAGCAGGAAAGGAACCACAGTGGAGGTCATCTCAAGGGTTAAAAGTACTACAACACAGACACCAGTACCACTTTAAACCCGCCCATATGCTTTGATTTCAACATATTGCACTTCGCCACAAAACAATGCAAAGTGGAATCCGGGTTAGCGTCCACCCCAGTTAGCGTGTTTTTCCGTGTTAACGTTGAAAATGTACTCGACGGTTTTTCATTCTCTGGTTACCAAACAATATGGCGCCTCTCTTGTTGTGTTCTTAATATCATTTCACAAATCCCACTTCCTTGTTAGCATGCTAATCGATGGCTAACCAACACGGAAACCAGAACAGGAAGTGACACAGCCCGTCTATGACGTATGCTAGTTGGGGAATGCAGACAAACCGAGGCCAAATTTCTTTCCATCAACTGTAAAAGACGCAAACTGGGGCCAACGCTAACGGAGGTTTCACTCGAATAACAATTCACAGTTTGTTGGTCTAAGACACAATTCCGTCCCTGCAATCCATGCATTACAAAAAAAAATGTAAAGCTTTCTTTTAGAGTATTTTTAAGTCAAGTAGTAACCGCGTGACTCCATAAAAACACCTTTGGATAAAGGTCAATGATTGACAAACGTTAAAGGGATGTCAATAAATGCCAACTATCCCTTTAAGTCGCTCGTACGTCTTCATCCCGTGTGCTCGCCGTGGATCCACGAGCTGAATCCCATCCCAGGTTGGGCCTGGAGGACAGTACTTCAGTACAGGCTTCAGTACTTGGATCATAAGACATCTGAGAGGGGCACCCAGTCCACAAGGGGACTCATGCCCTCCTAAAGGGGACCCATTATGCTCATTTGTCAGCCCTTCTATTGAGTTGTGGACTCCTATAGAGCAGCTACACACAATAACCCGCATATAAAGCTTTCTCGTTCTTACAGAATCTGCAAGTATTCAGCTTTATTTCTTTGGATTTTGTGGTGCCCGGGAAAATGGTCCCCTTTAAATTTATTCCACGCCTCCAGGCACGCCCACTCCACTGTGGTTGGTCACACTAGCGAGTACTTTAGACGGTTTGCGCCGTGTGGCTTGAACCAACGTGGCTTTGCTACTAGCGAGTAAACAGAGTAGCCGAGCGTTATCTGCTTAGAGACACGACCATATAAGGAAGTCTGCCCCGCTGTGACATCACAAAGGTGCAGGTTTACCACGCCTTTTGAAACCGAGCGTTTTGAGCCATCCCAAACTTCTTTCAGGGCTCACTTTGGTGAGCTACCAACTTTGGTATGGTTTAACACCAGAATACTACATTGGTACTACAGCTGTAGGTCAGAATGGTTTAACACCAGAATACTACATTTGTACTACAGTTGTAGGTGATAAAAGTGGAAAAGCCTAATAGGTCCCCTTTAAGTCCCAGTGACGATGGTGCGGAATCGCACATTTGCCACAAGTATCAATAAAGTATTTTTAAAAACAAACGATTGACAGGGTAAAATTCACTGGATTTTAGCCAGTCCACTTGCCAGGAGGAGTCTGAACGGGACAGTGGATCGAGACACGGTTAAAGGAAGTCTGTGGAGACCTGCGAAGAAGAAATAAATATCATTAAAAAGGGGCACCGTTTTAAGGCGGAGTGCAAACTAAGGAAAATAGCAATTTAGCTTAAACCAGAGTCAATTCATCATGGAACAAAAGTCTGTTGGCAGGCAATGGAAAAGTGAGCGGCCTTACTAAAGAGATGCTATCTGAACTGCTAGGAGGGGGGGGGCTGTGTGTGTGTGTGTGTGTGTGTGTGTGTGTGTGTGCGTGTCCTTTGAGGGCTTGTTTTTATTGGGTGGAAAGTCGAAGGGCGTGTGTGCTGCAAGGGGTCCAGGGCGGTGGGCCTGAAGGTCCCCCAAGGGGATCTCACCCTCCTCCTGTCCCTTTACGCTTTCCTGTCAGGATTGTATTCTTTCTATCTAAGGAAAAGCGGCTAGCCCGCAGGGAAATGAGGCCAAAGCTGGGAAAAGCGATGACACAACCGTTCGAGTGGAGTCAATATCAACTCGCATCGCTGACACGCACGTATGGAAGTACGTATATATACGGTCATTTTCACACCTGTCATCCAAACATCAACAATAGTACCAAATACTGACCAAAAGCACGGATGAGTTCTCTCTGGACCGCCCATGTGAGCGTCTTGATCAGGGATGCCGAGGTGAGGCCAGCAAACATCATGTTGTACAGGAAGACAACGTAGAAGTTCTCCAGCCAGTTATACCGTCCAAAGTCCCCCAACAGGTCAAAGCGTGTGATCCCTAAAACCAGGAGAGGAACACATGCTGATCAATCAAACACACAAGCTGGGCTTGACTCCAAGCGCCCCCTTGTGGCGGTTATTAAAGCTACTACTGCAAGATGCCGAGGGTGTACCAGCGTATGCGTGTTTGTTGACAGCCTTACCGAGCGTACGTGAAAACACTGGAAGGGCGGAGCTCAGGATGAGGAGGGACACGCAGTTGGCGATCATCTGAGAGGAATAGAAGCATATTTGTGAGCCGCCAGACGGGCGGGCGGGCGGCTCGGCGAGTCGGGAGCCGTGCGGTACCTGTGTGAGGTTGGTGTCCTGCGCGCGAGGCACCAGACCCGTGAAGAGCGGAGAGCTGTAGAACCCGACCACGGATGACACCATGAGATAGCTGGTACGCGTTGGTGAAGGACAGCACTGGACTGAAGTACTTTTAGAGGAGCAGACGTCAGGGTGGGAATGATTGATGGAGAAATATCCATTCATTGTTTGCAATTGTAGTATTTTCCATTTGGAAGGATACAGAATGAGGACGACTTGAACTGCTGCCCCCAGGGAACCAAACATGGAGAAGGAGGCCATCCCGAGGTGAGGGTCCTAAATACATGAAACGTCTGTCATCAGGACCTGCACACGGATCGCTCATCGGAGAAAATGTTAGCGTAGATCCTTACCTCCATTCGTCTGGGCATCGCGGCGTCGTCGAGGAGCAACTCCAACACATTGAAACAGACCATCAGCACACAGATCGCCTGAGGAGACAAACGGAGTCCAATGGCAGCCTGAATAAAATGGCCACTTCAAAGCAGCCTGTGCAAATATAAGGAATGCTGACTGTGAGGATGAGGAGCATCAGCATGGCCAACGGATAGCCCAGGTTTCTCTGCCATGGTGACGCTTTCCGTCGTGTCTCTGTGAAATCATCACGAGGGGAACCGTTGAAGAGAACAAATGGTAAGAACCGTTGGAGGAATGAAACATACCCAAGGCGATACGCCGTGTCCGGACTGCTTGGTGATCTTTCCTCATGGCCTCCATGTTCAGTTTGACCCAGGACAAATGGGAAGCGCCACCTTCAAGAGGACCAATGGCGAGTCAGCGCTGAATCAGAGGGCGAGATGGCGGTTTGAGCGGGGGCGTCTACTCACATTTCAGTTTCCTGGACAGCGAGTCGTCCTCAAATGTGGCGCAGCTGAGAGCGTCGTCCACATCTTCAAACAGCTGGGGGAGAGGGGACAACTCGGTGACGAAGGTCTGCTGTAACCCCCCCAATTCATATCAACAATGGACGGCAAGGTGACTCACCCGGGGTTTGACCAAGAGGCTGCCCGTCACGCTGAACATTCGCGACAGCCCAAAAGGAGTACACACTGAGAAGAGAGACACGCTTGACAGCAAACAGAAGATGGGAAGCTCTCAGTGATGCTCATGGGAACCTACGCAGTAGCAGCAGCACTCCAAAAAGAGAGATGCCCGAGTACAAGTAGGGAAGGTAGTACTCCCAAAGGTCTGAAATGGGAAACATGAACGTTGAAGATATTCACTGAAGAAACAGGGCTACGAGCGGGGGACTCACCGTAGAGGCTCTTCCTGGCCACGTTGTTGTGGAGAAGCGCTGACGCCACCCACACGATGCCCAGCACGAGGAGAGCGAGCAGCAGCAGCAGGACAACTGCTTCGTATACTCGTGCCATGACCCCCTACACATAACGAAGACACAGACGCCATCAAGTTCAGGAAGCCATGTTTGTCCACACCATCATTAGTACCTTTTTGGACCCCACGAACCCCTCAGACTCCGTGAAGAAGTAGGCGAAGGGCATCAGGAAAACCAGGGACAAATTGGAGAAAAGGAACACTAGGTTCCACAATCCTAAAACAACAAAAAACAAAAGACAAGGAGACATGTTTCCAAGCATTAGTCTTCACTAAAAAACATAGCAATGATTGCAATTCAGCAGTCCGCCACTGTGAGGCAGTGTCGCCATGCTGGTAGCTAGTCATGTTTAAAGACAGGATTACTCAGGCCCTTCTTGTGGCAGTTTGATTTGTTAATAGCGGTGTTTCTCAACGACCTAAAACCGTGTCATGGGGTCTTAGTAAAACAAAAAAGGTGGGATGATCAAACGCCCCTGAACGCACCTCATGTCTGTGCTATTGGCTTAAGCCATCACAAGGTGCAATCCAAAGATATCTCCCACCGACAATGAAGACCACCAGGAACAGTAAGAGTACTGATTAACGCCCAATTTGATCTACTGGCTCAGACGGAGGGGTGGTCCACAGAGGAATGGTCCTCCTGTTACTAAACGTACCTACAGAGTGTTGAATCACAACTGGACTTGCTACATTTTTAACTTCTTGTTTCACTTCTCAACCTGTTCAAAAGCCGTTTCCAAGCATTTCCTGGTGCCTAGTGTCATTTCGATCTCACCTTTATTAAGTCACACACAAGTATTTATGGATAAGTACTAAGTATAGTACATTCAACGACCACAGAACAACGAGGTTTAAAAGACACAAAGAAACAAAAACGACAACAGAATATTACTTTTTCAATAATATAAACAGCCCATATTTCCAGAACGTTTGGGTTGCAAACGTCTTCAATGTGATGTGTGTGTCGTGTTCACGTGTGACCATCACATATGTTTTGGATAAAAGGCAGCAATGTACCACGGATAAGCGATCCATTCAGCCATTGCATGTAGTAGCTCTGAGGGAACGTGAGCAGCACCTCGTTGGACAGGATCGAGATGGGGAGAAGCAGCACGGCGCACACCGCCACCGACAGCGTGAACGTGCACAACCACAGCCTGCGGGAGGAGAAAGGAAGAGCCGTTTAATAAAAGCACCGCGACGCTCGGGTCACATGTTATTAACGTTAACCTCGCCAGGCGCCGTGGGTGAAAGTCTAAGAGAAGCAAGACGACAATGCCAGCGTGGCGGTTCAAAGGGTAAAAGGGCGGCGTCCCTATCACAATGAACACCCGCCGAGTAGGCAATAAAAACACATTACGCGTCTATCTGTCCAATCACCATATCACGTCAACGTGAGTGAGCGGAACAGATTGCCCTGTGTCAGTTAATCATTAAGGTTTTTACTTACGCAATTTTGTTGACGGTAGCATCCTCGATATCATCTGGAAGAGAGCACGGTGATTAGTTACGTTCTTCAATTAAGTTAATCATTTTGAGTTTTATGATCATCACTATGAATGTAACTATATTGTGTTGGAAAAGTCCTCCGTCAACCTATATATGTACCAGAGTAGCCCCCCCCACCCAAAAAAAACTACCCTTAAATGTACTAATCACTGTATGCATGACATAAGCTAACCAAGAAACAAGAGATCATGAATTGACCTGCATGAACAGCTTTATTTGAAAGTGACTGACAGCTACGTACGCAGCACTATAATTTGCTCCTGTGCCAAGCTGGCTTTTATTTCATGAGGTAAAAAAAAATTCCTGGCAGTTCACATTCATAAACAACTTCCGAACATAACATTGCGCAATCATCGAGCTGCGGCGCTAAACTGCACCGCATTTGATTTTGCACGGCCCCGCGTCCGCGACACGATGCAGTCCACCCAGCCGCCCCACCGGGATTTGGTTAGCTGGATACCCAACATCTGCTTTAAATGAGAGCCGGTTATTGGATTCGTTATATAACCGCCAGCCCTGGGAGCACAAAGAAATGTCAACAGGACTTTTTAGGTGGGTTTTGACAACAATAATTAAATAAAAAAGCAAACATAACTCATGTGCATTCAAGCTAATGGCAAACAATGGAAACAGTTGTTTGTAACGCACCAATTCTATATGAACCACAAAAATATTGAATTAAAAACAACTGTTCTGATTTTTTTTTTCGACCTTTTTACCGATTCAGTGTTGACTGAACCTACAAAAGGAACTCATTTAAATGTTTGTACCCTTGCCGAAACAATGTTTTCATCACTGTAAAAGAAGCCTGAAGCTACAACTCCGTGTTTATCTTGCAACAGCATTCTTCACCGGCCTTTCCTCATCCTGATCCACAGGGACGTGCGCAGTCACGCAGTATTAACATAGCTTCAATTGATATTCATGCAAGAATGTGACCAATAACACGTTTCCAATGCTAGGGTTTTTTGTGCCTTTTGGTGAAAGTAAGGAATAAAAGTCTATTTTAACTTTTCTGTCAACCCAATCAATGCTACTGTTATATTTGTATATTTGTATGGATCCCCACATAGACATAAAACTGTATGGTTCTATAAGCTACTTCATATGCTAAGGTGTCCAGTTGATAAGGAATGGCTGCAAACATCGTATAATCCAGTAGGAAGGCCTCACGTACCTGTGACAAACTCTGCAGTCTTCTTGAAGCGGGCAAGTATGAGGTAGCAAACAATGTAGAGGCATGTAAACAGAAGTACGCAGATCTGCAAATGACAAAGAAAACCATGAAGTTGAACATTTAGTGAGGCACGTCAATTACAAAGTGAGAGTGAAGTAAAAGTACGTAGTACATGACATATTCTGTGCTTTTAGTGTTTGTTTTGGACAAGGTGCACGGAGGAAAACCACACTCGCACAATTCAACAAAAGGATGAGATAGAAGCAGCGATGATGTAGTCATACCCCTTGTCTATGTCTATTAATATGTCTATTAATAATACTTCATTCGCTGTGTTTAACATGTTGACGCAATTTGCTTTACGTTGAGATTTTTGATGGCGCTAAACACCGCCGTTTAGTTCAAGTGGTTTCATGTGAAAGTCAGGAAATATGCATACAGTACTCTTGCGTGTCCCGACTCAGCTGCAAGATGTTACTGCGACCATCTTGAGCTTTGTTCTATCCGCTTACAGGGTGTGGACCGTGGGTTAGTCATTCTTTTTGGCAACTGCGTCTACTCAGGCAATGTCGCGTGTGGGTTTCAATATTTGAGTGTAACAATATGCAAATCATGGAGGCGGGGCAGGCCAAAGAACAAAGAACCAATTCCATGTTGGTGCTGATCCATCTGACATTACAGATGCACATCCAGTGCTGCACAGACAAGACAAACACACAGGTTCAACTTTAGATCAATGTTATCTTGTAATCGGTATTATTTTTTTATAAGCGGTTGTCGGTTTTAAATCTGTAAACACTGTGTATTCTATTTACCTCAGGGCCAAGTACAAGTACAAACCAGTAGAAGTCCTGAAAACATATGTAGGGCCCTCTGATTTCTGCAATTGCAGAGGGAAATCGCGGAATTGGCCAAAAAAAAATAAAAACTGAATCTACAGTTACTCAGGCTGTATGAGTGTAGTTTACATTACCGCTTTTTCATGCAAACAAGCCTATACGATGCCCGCTGACATTGTGCAAGTTCTGGGTGAAATACGTAAGTAAAGAGGCACGTTTATTCTTGCCGCCACATGCCCAGCCATCAAAATACGAGCGCTCTTCACCACATACAGTCTAATTGTACAAACAATTGTAAATTGTAAATCTAAATTTAGAATAAACACAGGAGCCTTTCGGAAGCTGAAGCTGGACTGAAATGCTGTGGAAATATGCTAAAACGTACAATGAAAGTAAGAGTAAATTGGTAGTTTGAGCTCAAATCAGGAACTGAACCAATCATCTCCGAGTTTGGAGCCTAGCAAAGAGAACGAGCTAAGAGCTGCACTATTTAACTTTTAGTATTTTGCCACAATTGGGGTAGCAGGAGCCCGAAGGCAGCTGGGATAGACTCCAGCATACCCCCATAACCAGAATGAGGATAAGCAGCAAATGCAGAAAGAATACGACATTGTAACTACATTTGTAGGTCAGAAAAGGTCACTTCCTCTGAAGTGAATAACAATATTTTGAAAATTATGGCTATATCACAATTGGCCACTCCAAATTGTCCATAGGTATGAATGAGTGGTTGTTTGTTTATATGTGCCCTGGGATTGGCTGGCCAACAGTCCAGGGTGGACCCCGTCTCTTGCCCGAAGACAGCTGGGATAGGCTCCAGCACCCCCGCGACCCTCGTGAGGATAAGCAGTAGAAAATGAATGAATGAATGAATGAATGAATATATGGGCCAGCCCTACATACAGCAATGAAACAGGACTTCCTCATTTTAGTGACGTCATGAAAGTGGAACACTGGCACACTTATTAAATTGGCGGGTCAATCTCCTTTTAAGGAACACTACATTTGGACACATTTTCACCAACTAAGATGCACTCATTTGTTGACCCACTAGCACAGTTTCTCCTCAACCCAACTTACAGTACCGGTACAGTTTGGCCTCGGGGCTTTGTCAAGCCCCAAAATGCCACTCCAGTCAGTATGTTTACATGTACACATTAACCGAATTATTGTTATAGTTTATCATTTTTGTATTCATCATTATTGTTATAGTTTATCATTTTTGTATTCATCTGAATCTTGTTTTTTCGACCGATGGAGTCATTGGTAAGGCTTGGAAGGACCAAATAGCTATGGACCAAACACAAACAGTTAGTGGTTTGGTCCGCAACATAACAGAAAAGAGGCAAAAAGATCTCTCTGTGTTCCAAAGTTAAAAGTAAACGTGTGAATATCAGTGTTTTGTCTAAAATCACAAACAGGTCCAGGATATTGAAAATATAATATTAAAAATATTCACATTTGAAAGTCTGAAGTCAGAAGATATTTATATTATTAAATAAAATAACATTTACTAATTTGCTACCAGAGACGTATTAAAAATGTTTTTCAAACGGACCGCTCACTCCCAAAGACGTATTTATTTATACATATTTTACGTGAGAGATACAAAGAGGTCATGATGCAACTCCACAATAGAAGAGAGCATGTTTAGTGCAGTCTGAAAAATGTCCACAAGGTGGCAGAAATGCATGTTATAACAGTGTATGTATATATATTATATATAATGGCACTAAGAGTAAACCTTTGGGGTTAAAGGTCAATCTGTGTGCTGCTGTAACTATATTACCGATTTCCTACTGCTAGTGAGATGTTACACAAAGGTGTATATTTTCTACTGATTCATATTATCTATTATATAAACCGAACGTATGCAACGAGAGAGCCGTCTTAGCGTGGAAAAACAAAAGCTTTATCATCAGCCCACGTCCCTTTAAAGCAGCATCCCTGCACTGATTTCTAACGTTGATTCAGTTTATGTGGCGATTTCAGATATAACAGCACTGGAACTATTCCAAAGAAATGTGAATTAGAATAGAAAAGTCAGAAAGTTAAGCAACGGAACTTGATACGCGATATTGCTTGTTTGTTACCGGTAGGCACACATAATAGCCCCCTCGTCAGTTACGCAGCACTTACTATAGTCTCCCGGACACGGTTGTGGAAAAGTTGCTCCCTCACCGACACGTCGTCCGTTTCCATCCTCCGACACCATAACAATAATGTCCGCTTTTAAAGTGGTCAAAATATTAAAAGACAGAGCATCACGCCACGAATGCCGTGGATGTCCGCCGGCAGAAGCAGTGCCTGAGTTAGCATGGATGCTACTCTCAGTTAAGAAGCCGCGGAGGAGGGGTTGAGGGGCGGGACTAAGGGGAGCACAGCGGCACGGAGAGCGCCACAGGTAGCTGTCAATCATCTTCATTGACTTCATTCTAAACATGCCACAGACGTTCATATGACACTGAAAGGTCTTGGGACTACAACAGGTTGTGCAAGCATACCAGGAGGTATTTCACTGTTGCTACTTATGAAAATGTTCATAAGTCACTCAACGTTTTGTTGTAAATGAAAAAAAATAGCACAGAAAATAAAATTAGGAGCAATGTGACATTTCTTAAAGGGGACCTATTATGCTTTTTCCACTTTTCTGACCTATAAATGTAGTTAGAATGTAGAATTATCGTGTTAAACCATGCCAAAGTTTCACATAATGAGGTTTGCACATTTGGAAGTGAGACCTGAAAGAAGTTTGCCATGGCTCAAAACACTCGGTTTCAGAAGGCGTGGTAAATCTGCCCCTTTGTGATGTCACAGAGAGACAGACTTCCTGATATGGGAGTGACTGTAAGCCAGATAAGCTCCCTGCCCTCCCCCAAGCTCTGCTCCTCTGTTTACGTGCTAGCAATGGTCCGTACGGGAAAGCTGCATTTGTTTACAATTCTTAAAGATGTTGTGTTTGAAGTTCTTGATTCCCTACCAGTAAAAAAAAAACATTTTGATCTGTTAACGGCATTTCACACTGGGTTGTTTAGTGAACATGGGCCACTATGCAGCTAGACTAGCCGACAAAACCTAACTGTGTTTATTTTGTATAAGTCCACCCATCCATTTTCTATGCCTCCTCCATCTTAGGGCGCATTGATACTAGCTAACTAACATGACGCCTTGCTAATCGCTAGTCTCTCCATTTGAGAGATGGTATTATTAACAGCAACATTTCTGATCATTTAATTTCTATATGAAAGTGATGCTGCTTTACACATTATGATGAGAAAACGATTAGGAATCATGTACCGTTCCTATATGGATGTACAGTAAAATAAACTGAGATCTCTGAAGTATCCAACACTTTCTCATCTTATCAGAATAATCAAGGGTTCTAAATGTTGATGTTTATCACGTGCTGAGCTCTGACCAGTTTCACCGTCATGATCCAAAGTCCAAATTCTTGCAACAACATGCAGCACTGTAGAAAGGACGGAAATGGATTTATTATCAAAAGGACCTGCATGTTTGGGCTCTGTACGTAAGAAATAAAACCATTTTGGTAAGTACGATAATCAAATAAGTGGCCAAGCTTTTGGCTTAGTTGAAAGTTAACTCCGGGTAAATAGTACTTTGATCAGAATGTGGTATATCTAAAAACGTGCTGTTAAGAGGGACCGTTGCGGAATACTGACGTTTGTATTTCTTGTGCTTGTAATAAACTAGTGAAGCACAAAATTAAGTGAATGACAAGCAAATATAGTCATGTGAAATTTTCCTCCTTCCTACTTTTTTTCTGCATGTTTGTCACATTTAATTTTATATATTTTATATATATATATAATATTGTGCTCATTTTTTGGCCCTTTGTATTGAGTTGTGGACTCCTATAGAGCAGCTACACACAATAACCAGCACACAAAGCTTTCTAGTTCTTCCAGAATCTGCACCTATTCAGCTGTATTTCTTTGGATTTCATGCTTCCCGCGGAAATGGTCTGTTTTAATGTACGTATTCCACCAACATCCCGCCTTCTGGGCACGCCCACTCTGCTGTGGTTGGTCACACTCCAGAGTGCGTAGAAGGACTTCGGGTTTGTGCTGCTAACTTTATAGGAGTTGATAAACGGTATAGGAGTTGACAATAAACAGCCATTTTAACATATGAGTGTTGGATCCCAAATCCGATCCGGAAGTAGAGACTAGACCAGGGGTGCTCATTAAGTCGATCGCGAGCTACCGGTCGATCGCGGAGGTGGTACTGGTCGATCGCTGGTCGATCGCGGCGTGACATTACAAAAATATCATCCCAGCATCAATGCCGTCACTTGATTGACATACAGGGCAGCCATTCAGATGACAACTGAATGTTGCCCTTCGGGCGACCAATCAAATCAAACAACGTCTCTAAGTGCAGCAGAACTTACGATGTCAGCCTATCATCCATCCCCGTTACTTGATTGACATACAGGACAACCAGTCAGATGACAACTGAATTTTGACCTTTAGGTCACCGCTCATGCGTAAACAACGATGCAAAGTGCTAAGCTAGTCGGCGAATTGCGAGATTTTAAGCCCTCGCTAAAGTTTATGGTCACTAAAATGAGTGAAGGAGCTGGACCAAGTAAAAAGGCAAAAACTGGACCAAGTAAAAAGGCAAAAAACATATCACTTCCATACGGATATGGAATATTATACAGATATTATGATACGGATATTATCCATGACTGATAAACATTTGGAAGTGTGCTTGAGGCTGGCTATCAGCAGCTACTGTCCGGACTATGCATCCCTGGCTGGTTCAATTCAGTGCAAGTCATCAAAGTAAACTCAGGTAATTACAAAAAATGTTAATAGTTAATTATGTGTGTTTTGCAATATTGGCTCATTTGGTTATGTAAGGTACATCAACATACATTGTACGTACAAATAATCCTCAATACATTTGAAAATAAATAGATGTTTTGCATTTTTGTAGTGGGTAGATCATTTTGACTCGCTCATTTTAAAAGTAGCTCGCATGCTGAAAAAGTGTGAGCACCCCTGTTGTACATGAATTAGATTATCTGCAGTCTATGAAACACTGAAATTGAAAAATGTTACATACGATTTTTGTTTGCTTCCTCCCTACAGGTACTCATCGAGTATGCGTAAATCTCACCTGCACAAAGTGTGATCCACAACTCCCACCAAATGGCAAAAAGTATTATGGTAGCTTATGCCCTCTGGGCAGGAGGTGGGCTTTTTGGGCTTCACCATTTCTATTTGGGAAGAGACAGCCATGCTCTGTTGTGGATGCTAACGCTGGGAGGTTTTGGCATCGGTTGGTTCCGAGAGATTGTCCGTCTTCCTGTGTATGTTGATGAAGCCAATGGAGAAGCAGAAAATGACAGAAGACGTTCTACATCCGTGCCTCCACCAGTAAACCCAGTTAGATTTGCTGGCCAGGTGTGTGTTGGCATCTACTTCGGCACCGTGGCTCTGATTGGACTGAGCTCCTTCAGCTTCTTCTACTTGATAGTTCTGCCTCTATGTGTGGGTGCTGGGGTGCATCTGGTGTCCACTGCTGGCCAACAGACCTCTGATCTCTCACAAACACTCACAGCCAGTCTCATAACCTCGTCCATATTCTATGGCAGCACTTTATCCCCTCTTCCTGTCAGCCTGGCGGCCAGTTTCACCGCTGCTCAGCATCGCCGGTACAAGAAACCCCGGGCGGGAACGAAGGAACTTGGTGAGATATATGACAAAAATGACTCCATAGTCAAAGTTATGCCACATTATTCCATATTTATTCATAGCAGTATGTTTTTTTTTTTAGGTCCAAGGCTTTACAGGCTGGGTCTTGCTTGGCTGGCCTTCTCTGCCCCGTTAGCGTACTGTGTTTTCCATAATACCACGGCCATATTGTACCGCCTGTCAGACTGTGTGGCAGCACTGCTGGATATTTTCTGGTTTCTCCCTTGGCTTCGGAATGTGCTGGAGTACATTTTCTTAATGCCGTATCGCATCCTGTGCGTTTTCACTGGAGGGGGGTACTACGAAGAGACCTGGAAGAAGATGCTGGAGATACTGCTTAAAGACTACACCGAGAAGGAAAAAGAGGCCTTAGAGGTGAATCATAGTATTGCCTATATAATTATATATTAAGATGGAGATGTTTTTGTTCTGTTATCAATATATACATCCAACATCATACATTCTGAAATGCAATTAGGTATTAGGCAAACACAGGCGATTTCCTAAGGTCCCGAGATTTCCAAGGGCCCCCAAACGTCTCATAAAAACGTATATATTTTTTAAATGACTGTATTTGTCTAAAATCCATCCATCCATCCATTTTCTATGCCGCATATCCTAAACGACGGTTCCACTCGGCAGTGGCCCCCGCCCCAGCTCTACCGGAAAGGTGGTTCGTATCGTTCCAAACGTTCGGGTCAAGTTCCTGAGCTGGGTCATACGTGCGTCCTGATGCTCCACCGTTCCTTGAATACTGGCGCCGAGCTGACTAAACTGTTCTTCTTTCTCCAGCTGCAGTGGACGTGCATCTGGGGAGTCCATGTTGGTCAGATTGTTCTGTTATGGGTGCTGGCACATGTGCCAGGTGTTGCAGACCCCAGAGTAGAGACACAGGCGAGGTGTAAAAAGGGTATTTAATTATAACAAAAAGCGCTCACAAGGAGTAAGAAGCAAAGTACAACCAAAAGCTCCAGTGACAAACAGTCACCGGGAGAAAAAGTAGAAATAAAAAACTTAAAGTAGCAAATAAGGACGTACAGGAATGCTCAACAACTTACTCTAGATAGCAGTGGGGGGAAAAGTATACAAAGATCTTCAGCAATCTGATCCGAATGAGGATAAGTGATATAGAAAATGGGAATGATGGATGTAGTAACTACAATAAATAATTAACTATTCTAATTATTTTATTTTCAGACTAAGCGGAACAGATTTCAGGTTTTACTATCAATAGTGAGGCTAATAGGGTCAATTCTTAACTGCACTTTTTGGGGAATTTTGCCCTTCATTCACAATCCTTATGTGAAACGTGACCACACATCTTTCCCTTTTTTTTGTGCCTTCTCAAGACCGAAAAACAGCTAGCATGTGGGAGCTAACAACGTACACAACGGGAGGGACACAATGACTTTGACTATAGCCCAAAAAAATCATTGACTTCACTTTCTCTCTTTCTTAAAACCAGTGGCTCATCTATCGTATATTCAGGCTCAAAAAGATAAGATCCTCATTTGTTGAAAAGTAGTCGGCGGCGTAAAAGTCTGATTAATATTTGCCGACAGACGTGCTTGAACGGAAACACATTAGGATTGTGGATAATGAGCAAAATTCCTTAAAGTGGGTTATTTGCTGGATAAATGCTTCAAAGTCTGCACATGGATACTTAGATAGAAAGACTAATACTTCAAAAAGAAACTCAAATTTCTTCAAATTAAATTGTCAATTTTTCTGTTCCAGTTGTTATCCTTGGGGTCAGAAGCCTCTCTTGAAGAGATAACTCGTGGCTATAGAGAGCTGGCTAAAGCGTGGCACCCGGACCACAACCCGAGTAAGGACGCCGAGGCAACGTTTGTGAAAATCCAGCAGGCGTATGATGTTCTTCTCAGGCGCCACAGGCCACGCCGCTTCACATAGCCATGCCTATCCCCCCCTAAAAGGACACGTGGTTGGCTCAGGAATGTGTGAATGTACCAAAAGAAGATGTACAGCATCATTGACATCCTTGTACTTGGCAAACATTATTGTATTATTGACAGAGTGGGTGCTCTCCTTGGCGGAAAACAGCAGTTTGCTGCCCTCTTGTGGTGGATTGCACGACTGCACTATCACATCAGCGTACAGAACATCATAGTTAATGTGTTTTTGCTATTTAATATCACTATTACAAAGTTTTGTCTTTTTAATTTTCCGAATTTTCACATTTGCGCTCAAAGTATGATTTCATGAAGCAGTCGTACAAATAAAATGACGTAACATAAAGACATATAACATAAACAATAAGCCGTAAAATAAGCAGACTCACAATGTGTGTTGTTCTTCACCATCATTCGATTTGCATTGACATTACACTTGAATCGATGCATTCGACAATCTGTTAATCAAGAGCTGTGTCGTGCAATTATTCGGTCTGAATCCCAGCACGGGCCCGGAAGTTGTTTAGGGTTCCCAGGTAAAAAAAAAATAAAATAAAAAAAAAAAGAAAGAAAATCCGAGAGATGCTTCCGTCGCTTGGGAAAACAAACAGCTACCCAGACACTTAAAAAGAGGGTAACAACGAGCGGTGGCCAGGTAAGGGGGCTGTTTGCGGACGCGGCTGGGCGTTTGCGAACACTATAATAACCTCTATCGAATATCATTTGGAAGTATGCGGCGTGGGGTTTTTTTTTCGCGAGAGTTTGTCTCGGGTGAACGCCATTTGTCGTGTGGTCGGCTACCATAGCAACGGCGCGCTAGAAACATTGAACACTGCATGGCAACGACTACTGATTCATGGGATCAAGGGTGGATGACAGCCGCATCAACGATGACATGACTCTCGGTCCTCGTCGCCCTCCAGACGCCGGTGTCTGGCCGTAATCGAGCGGCTCAAACAAGTGGGCAAATATGCCCGGAGGGAGGGTGTTTATGTGCCGATGTGAACTACGGAGTCGCCCTCCCTCGGAGATAAAGGCTCCCCTGTCAACGGTTGGCGTGGGAGTCCGTATTTCCCACCCAGTCAGCCGTGCCCCGATGTGACTGGCGCGTCTGCATCCGCGCCTGTTGCTCTCCGAGCGGCCGAAGGCGGCACATTGACGCTCCCTTCCGCCCTCCTCGATCACTGCAGTCCGGTGTGGAGCTTAAGGTGCGGCGTGTTTACATCTTCCGTGTGTCATATCATATTTATCATATATATCATATATATCATATTTATCATATAACACATAAACATGAAGGTTCCTCAGAGAACCCACACCTCCTGCTTTCAGAGTCTCGAACAAAGTGATTTTACCAATCTCCATCTCCATAACAGTGATGTCTATATGGAATGGAGTTAGCCATATGGGATCCTTAAGGACTTTTTTTTGTCAAATTTTGGTTGTTTTTTGCTCATAACTTTGGTGGTCCAAACATTATTTCATCCTTTGATGACCTACTCCAAATCATCTGAGGAGATAGGAGACGTCTGTCATAATATCACCAACAACATGTATTTATGTTCATTAAACAACCATACACAAATATTATTTGGAAGACAAGACATACTATTAAAGTACTCCATGGACGTATATGATATCCACTTGGAGCTTTCCCATGGGGCAAAAACAAGCTCCAAACTATAACCGTATTGCTTTTGGACTCCAAAGACCAGAAGCTAGGCGGATAAGTCTAGCTAGCGATCTTAATCGCTAGCTGCCGCCAATCCCTGCTCCAACAATGCCTGGTCTATGCTGTTATAACACCTAAAAACTGGTTAATATGAGCTAGCTAACAATGCACATTGTCATTGTCACACATCTATTTTGACTACAAAGCCCTCTAAATAAAACAAACAATGTTTTATTGTTTTGTATACATGCTATGATTATGTAACATATGAAAACTAACAGTATTAGCTTGCGTTGCTAGGGGATAGCTTGAGGCGTTTTGAGCGATGCTGAGACGTCACTCACAACTATACGGTTTATATACAGGTCAGTTATGGAAATGGAGTACTTGCCGTTTTTGGAAAGTTTTTTTTTAGGACAATGTAGCTATTAATGTCAAAGTAGCTGTGTCCCAATGACGTACATTTTAGCTAGCTCGTATTAACTAGTTTTCTCACATTGTAGTGCATAGAATGCACAGAATATAGTGCAGTTCTCTTTTAAGGTTATTGTTTCCTGAAGTCCCTGCCATATACATATAATTTAATGTAATTACATATGACATTTGAAAATTGTCAAATTAATTCCAAAATTTTAAATCCAAAATATAGTCCAAAAATTGCATTTAATATTTAATTCCTGTGTGAATGGTTGTTTGTCTATATGTGCCCTGTGATTGGCTGGCCACCAGTCAGTCAAGGGTGTACACCGCCTCTCGCCCGAAGACAGCTGGGATAGGCTCCAGCACCCCCGCGGCCTTCGTGAGGATAAGCGGTATAGAAAATGAATGAATTGAATTCCTGTCTTCAATCTTGTACAGATGCAGGCATCTGGTGAAAGAATGAACGCTGATGACTGCAATGGATGCTCTTATGCATCAGGTAAATATACAGAATATAAGAAATAAAACTTATATTAATAAGTTCACCTGTCATCAGATTCTGACGTCGGTTGTCCATTTCAGGCAACGGTAAAGCGTCATCCGCGGAGCAGGACATTTACTGCCCAAACAGTCAGGTGTCAACTTGTTGCTCCTTCACCGGTCAGTTTAAAAGCTTCTGTTGCCTGATTGGCTGTAATCTTTGAATGGATTTAAGGATGTATGTGTATTCCCCCCCCCCCGTGCAGCACACTCCATTAAGGTTGAGCTGTGCAGTGAAGATGAATCACCGCGGCCCAACCACGGAGGGGCCGTCAGAGATAGCAGAACGGAGAGTGCAGAGCATGCTGGGGTGGGACAAGGTCATCTCTACAGTGACATGGCCACTTCAAATCCCGCCTCCCCTGGACCCATTCGGCTTGCCAGTGGAAAGCTCCAATGCGAGGTGTGCGGGATCATCTGCATCGGACCCAATGTGCTGATGGTGCACAAGCGAAGTCACACGGGTGAGAAGATGCCAGCAAACATAAACCGTAAAGCTCCAAAATAAAATACGCACAATCTCTGCATCTCTTTCATGCACCCCCGATGTGTTGCCAGGTGAGAGACCTTTTCAGTGTAACCAGTGTGGGGCTTCCTTCACCCAAAAGGGCAACCTGCTACGCCACATCAAGCTGCATTCTGGAGAGAAACCTTTCAAATGCCCCATTTGCAGCTACGCTTGCCGGCGCCGGGACGCCCTGGCCGGACACCTACGTACCCATGCAGGTACTATCCAGTGCCATAGCGCTATATTGTTATTATAATAACATTATAATGACTCGTAGTATTTCCTTGTACGAGAAATGGTCAAATATCATAATGCTGTTTTGATTGATATCATTGATGTTTATTTTTATAGTTTGCAGTTTGCAAAGACACAAAAACGTCTTTCGGTCTGTGATTTATTGTGATTAATTACGATTAAATATTTTAATCAATGAGCAGCCCTACTAGAATTACATTGCATCATACAGAGAAAGAAAGAAACTTCGATTAAGAAGTGAAAAAGCAAATCTATTCCATTGCAGACCACATCCACAAATATTGATATCAATATCTTTTTATAGGGCAGCTGATGTGATGATATTCATAATACTGTATGTGCTAACAGTAAGTGATCGAGAAAAGATTTTAGTAGAAAAGCTCAGAGGAAATTATTATTATCGTTGACCTAAATACTGTAAAGCCAAACTGTGAATTTGAGGCCATTATTAGTCATGATTATTAGTCAAGAATAGCCTACGTAATTGAATGAAGTAACATGCGCTTTATTTTATTATGCATTCTCAATATTCCGTTACCTTAGCTTTATTAGAATTCATTTAAAAAAGTACTTTATTTATCTTTCAATTGCAGTATCTTCACCACTAGGGGGAAAACCTTTCAAGTGCAGCTACTGCAGTCGCAGCTACAAACAGCAGAGCACACTGGAGGACCACCAGGAGCGCTGCCACGCTTTCCTAAAGAGCCCGGACCAGCAGGGGGTCATCAACACCCAGGCAGTACAGCAGGGTAACGTGACACACAACACCATGTGGGATTGTTCCGACAAATATTATCAATTAGCCTTGAACTGCCACCTTTTTTGTAGGTGTCAAGTCACTAAATATCGAGTCAATGACTAAACCTGCACTCGAGCCATCCGAGGACAAGCAGCACTTTGTAGATAGATTAGCTGTTAGCATCACCAAACGGAAGAGGTCGACGCCACAAAAGTTTCTTGGTAAGTTTTTTTTTATTATTATTATTTATTATTTTTACGCTGTACATTGTTGTTCACATTTGATGTCATCTATTTATTCTCCACATTATTATTATTTATTATTTATCTTCTTTTGTCTATGGTATTATACGGGATCTATCCATCCATCCATCTATTTAAGCAGTAAAGTTAAATACGCCATGCACAACAAAAAGGGCATCATAATATACAGAAGTTACTATACGTTATATAATATAAGTTACTATACTATAGTATTTACAGTACAATTACAGTTGTAATTGTAATACTTAACAAGTGCAACTCTGTGACAGTGTAAAGTATCCTAATTTGTGTTAGCTCATTTTCCCAAACCACGGCACAAAAAAGGATGAAATTGTAAAACGTTATTCAGACAATTATACCAGACCCCTAAAATGATTACACCTCCAACCCTAATACCCCGAGCCCTAATATTAATAACCACCGATCCCAAAATTAGACTCCATGAATCAGATGGACTTGATTTATTTCAAAACATTCAATGCGCGTCTACAAAACACACGCTGTAACTTTAGAGTTTTTAGCGGAATCGGCCACCAATTCCGACTTCTGGACCTAGCTGTACATTGGACGTCCATCCATCCGAACCACGATGAAGGTGCTCGGTTGAAGACGTGTGAGGCCAGACCATCAGACCATCACTGGTGTCTTTTTCCCAGCTGACAAGCACATACGTCTGGACCTGCCCGAGGCACCTTACGATCTGTCCTCTGGGTCAGAGAGGGAAGGGGAGCATTTGACCCCCCAGCCAGCTGCCGAGTGCACCGGATCGAGCGGGAAGCAACTCCAAGAGGAGAACCCTACGCTCTCTCAGCTCCATCCCGCCTTCTTGTCCGAGCTGCGCACAGTCATGAGCTCCATCCACAGCAACGTACCTCCTCAAGGAGTCCCGAGCAGACTCACAACGGTGCCTCTCGGCCAGTCGGGTCAAGACGCAGGTGAAGGGTGTGAAGGTCGCTCCTCAGTCCACGGCCACACCCACTCACCCAACGGATGTCCCGACTCCACAGACACAGAGAGCACAGCCGAAGACCACAGCACAAGGGCTCCAGTGCAAATAAGTACCTCCAACCACAACCAGCACCTCCCCTACCCAACCCTGGGACTGTCCCACAGCCTTCCCGCCTCCAGCCCCAGCCAGGCCAAAGAGATGGACCCGGAGTGGGGCAGGGTGTGTCCCGCTCCCCCCGTCCCGGTGAAAAGGAGATCCGGCTCGCCGTTCCCGTGCAGGGAAACGGTGCGGGTGCTGGACCGGGATGGCCAGCACCTCCGCTCCTTCCACTGCCACCACTGCCACATCCTTTTCCTGGATCACGTCATGTTCACCATCCACATGGGCTGCCACGGCTTCCACCAGCCCTTTGAGTGCAACATCTGCGGCCACCGGAGCCGGGACCGCTACGAGTTCTCCTCGCACATCAGCAGAGGGGAGCACCAGGTGGCCTGATGGAGCAGGTAGGGGTGAGGCGGGGGGGCGTGACTGTTTTGCTCAAAGCGTCGTGGGCTCATGTTTGTTCTGCACCAGAATCCCCGGTTTAAAAGTCAGAATTGGACAATTCAAACTTCTTGACGGCAATTGATTGCACTCTCTTGTTAAATCATCTGGCAAAATGTGATTTTGCTTCAAAAGTGCCTTCGTGGGGGATTCCCCCAAAGTAAAAAAAAAAAAAAAAAAAAGCGTGGGAACGGGTGCTGATGAATTTGGACCAGCCATCTTTTCCTAGTTGCTTCATGGAGAGCTGGTGTGCACAGGTAGAAAACAAAGCAACGTGTTTACATTCGAAGAATCGCATTTGGCGTCCTTAGGATGCACTATTTTAACATTTTTTCACCCCCCCTCCACCCCCCCTCTGGGAGAACCTCTGGGGGGCGCTGGAGGACTTATGGGGAGGAGCAGCAGCGGGTAAAAAATCAGTAAATGTCACGATCCTCAAGCTAGCCTGTGTGACAGTTTAGTTGGTTTCTGCCAAATGTGGCCCGCAGGACACTAGTTTGAGGCCCCCGCCTTGATATGAAAGTTTAATGTAAAGTTTGATATGGATGCTGTATGGTATCATGTACCCAGAAAAAATTATTACGTTTTTAATTAATGTTCATGTTAAAGGTTAAATAACTGTTAATAGTTATCCTCCCGATCCGTGTGGAAGTGGTTAAGTTTTTGGCTATTTAAGTTTAAAGGAAATAACTTGGAGGCTACTGTTTAGGTCGCTAGCTCTCTAGTTTGCGAGTTAGCATGTGTCTCGAGACCCTGCAGTTGCGCAATATGTTGTAAATAAAAAGAGTATAAATGTGACTATAGTCGTGTTTTGTCATGTCTACAGGGCTCTAATAATGCTTTGTTCATTTTAATGTGAAAAAAATCATTTGTCTACCCACCAACTATATGTGCTTTCTTAAGTTTTTATTATTATTATATTTATTTATTACTGATTGATTGATTTTCTTTATTCTTGATTTGTTTATTTATTTTTCATCTTATTTTGTGCAGAAAAATGAAGATATTTGAGAACAGTGGAATGTTTTATCAGAGCTTTTCTTGTAGAAAATCGAAACCAAAGCAAAGTTTGTTCATTTTTCTGTTTTTAATAAATGCGTTTTTGTTTTTTTGGAAAACTTGATGCGGCCCAGTCTCGCCCAGACCCTAGCTCCCCCAAGTGGCCCCCAATTAAATTGAGTTTAAGACCCCCGAACTAAACTGTCACAGAGGCTAGCTTGAGGATGGTGATCTTTTTCAAACCTGCTAAGAAAACCCATGCACTATGAGATTCCTTGGTATGCTCCATATGCACTGAGAGAGTTTTTTTGGGGGGGGGCTTCTGTCAGAGGATAAAAGCTTGAAAGGACTGCCTTAACTATATCTTGTTTACAGCATGTGAAATCCCAAAAGAGGATATTTGCAAGCGTCCACGGAGCCTGACCCGCTGATATCGTGGGGATTCTGTGAAACGAAGCGAAACCGTGAAAGCGGAAGTAGCTTTTCTCTTGCGTTAAATTCTGGATTTGAAAGCGAGCCTTAGAATACTGGTGCAGATCAGACCATGAGCCGTGAGGTGTCCAACAAAAACCCTGACCACGAAGGCCCGGGTTTCTTTGACCTTCACAGGATTGCACCTGTAGAATATCTGCTTTATATATGAAAAGTCTTCACCTAAGACTCGATGGCGTTTACTTTGTTGTGATTGTTCTGCTGCACTGAAACCGCTGCTGTCTACTCACAAAGGTCGGCCATTTAATTTGGAATAGTGCGCCTTTCTCAGATTCCCACGGCGGCGGTGCGCTCGCCGTCTCACTGAAGTTGCTGCACTGACTGACGATTTGATATCATTTTAGCTTACGAGAAGCTTCGTCAGAAACAAGGTCATTGTTTAGAAATCAAGTCGGTTGGGTTCCAGTGAATATTTAATGTTGCTTGTTTCAGCCGTGGTGTATTTAATCAGCTATATTCCAAATCTTATCCAGCATATTCCTCACAAGATATGTTACCTCCTGCTTCTTTATGGCACCCAAATACCTTATTGCTACAGTACAGTGACTTTTCCGTTAGTCTTGATTTTGGGAACATGAATGAGACCAAACTCAGTATTCTCAGTTTGTTATTGTGGGTTTGCTGCTTCTTTTCCTTGTAGAATGTACTTGAGATGGTTTGACGAGAAAAAAAAAAATAAACAAAACTGCACTTGGTTTGTGAAATAAAGAGACACGGGTGTGAGTGGAACACAGCATGTGTGCTTGTCACCACTCGGCTTCTACCTAAAATTGTGAAACTATTTTTCAAAATGTGAAGTGAAGACGTGAGAAACGAGGCACGGATTTGTGTCTCCTTGTGTGATCTTTTCATGTGATATGATATTTTGTGAGTGATGTATAACACGACAAAACACTTTACCTCAAAGTTCAACTTGTTTAACTGCCTCATTATTTCCAAAAGTCCTGTTGCTTTCCGAGATGTTTCTGCCCTTACAAATGCTTCGCCCTCGTTATTCTGGAAACTTTTTACTGTTAATAAAGTTCACTTTATTGATAAAATGATTCCTGGTTTCTGAATATTAACTGTGTTGGTGTTCTCATGCCAAATCAAACGAGAAACTAGCTAACTAAAGTGAACTAGCTACTGCACTGCTAGCTAACTAGCTGTTCTTCTAGCTGTATGCTCTTATTTATTGTTTGTTGTCTTTTATCTTGTATTTTATATTGGTGTTTTTTATCTCCTGTACAGCGACCTTGGGTGTCCTGAAAGGCGCTTTTGAATAAAATGTATTATTATTATTATTGTTCTATCAGACGATGGCTGGAGCGTTGCCGGAAACGTGACTGTTCTCTGTGCCATACACTACATTACCCAGCTGCCTTTGGGCGAGAAGCGGGGTCCAATTTGGAGTGGCCAATTGACCTAGCATGTTCTTGGAATGCGGGAGGAAACCCACGCATGCAAAATCCACACAGATATGGCCGAGGGGGGAATCAAAGTCGGTCTCCTAGCTGTGTGTAACCACTTGTCCACTGTGCAGCCTTCTGAGATACAACAAATGAGGAATTGGGGGCTAAAGTTGCCATATTGTCGGGACGGCATTACATTTTGAGGAGAGAGTGTAAGGATAAGAAAAGCCACGCCCACACATTTCTGATTGGAAGACAAAGTTAGGCAGTTGAATTGGTGGAATATAATGTATGTGGATGTAGTGGCACTGTTTCGCCACAGGAGGGGAGTGTCGGGCAGGTGGTGCATCTCTGGAGAGAAGAAGAACAGTTACTAACCAATTCACCTTTTAAAAAACGAAACTAGTACATCGTTTTATTATTTATGAGTGCAATATAAATACAAATTTGATGAAAGTGTGTATTATGTTTTTTTGTAATGGCCAATACTATACTCCTCATAGTCACCAGTACAAATACTCAATATTGGCATTGTTACTGTCAGATCACATTTATGTCATGAATTGTCAAGCTAGGTCAACTTTATTTATACAGCCCTTAATCACAAAGGGCTCAACAATGGCCGCCCTGATCTGAACGTCCATGCGGTAAGGAAATACTTATACTTTTTTTTTTTACTGTGATGCCACTGAATAAGCACTGTTTATACAAAATAACACAAATAGCGCAATATGCTACATATGTTATCATCTGCATTGGGTGACGACGCTCACCCTCCTGTTTGGTTGCCTGCGGCAGGTCGATGGAGAACAAAGTAATGGAGATGTTAGGAGGCCACAGTCATTGTGTTACTCTGGAAGAGTTGCTCGGGAATGATTATCCCGGACAGTCAAGTCTTGACGGGACCGTATTACAGGGATGTGATATTTTCATATGTATATTGAAATCTAGTTTTTGTTGTTCCCGTCACTTCCCGAGTCTCGGCTCGCTCGGTCGTCTAGCGACAGTTGTTTTGGACGGCGGCCTTCTCACCACGGCTGCCTGCTCGCCGCCTGGCAGGCCCATGTGTCAAAGGTGGCCGCGGCAGAATAGACTGTGGGAACAGCCGGTTAGCCTCCGCTGGTCCCCTGCTCCCCAACCAGAGGGGCAGCCATCAATCCGGCACTCCCCCTGCCCCTGTACACACACGGCAGCACAAACACACACACACACACACACACACACAAAGCCTCACACTTGCTCCCAATAATCCTCGGAAGCAATTTCATCTCGACTCGGGTGGCGGCCCATTGTCGCCAACCCCTTCAATCTTTCCTTATTAACTCTCTCTTTGTCCTGCATCCCAGCTTCTGGACTCATCTCTCCGACATTCCGATCGGAGCTGCTCCCAGCACTCCCAGGCAACCTCCATTCGCTAATCCCGTCGCCTACCCCCGCCGCCGCCCCACCCCTAGGAGCTCTTACTGCCTTTTTTTTTTCCCAACCTGCCGATCACCTCCTTAAACAGTAAGGTGGGGCATTAACGCCGCGGCTTCTGTGAGGCTTGGAGTGTGAAGGCGGGGTGGATGAAGTGGGAGGCGGCCACAAAGTGACTCCGGCCCAGACAATTAGAACAATGAGACGGGCCTGTAGGGTGCTAACTCGCTGCGTCACGCCTGGACGGTGGGGTATTTTGTCAGTTTAATGAATTGTCCATCAGGCCGGGGCCCCGGCGCAGGCTGCGCCATGAGAGGCCAGCAGGGACCCAGACACTAAGTCGGTATTTATTACACTGCCTTTGTCACTAATTGAGCTAATTATCAGTGACTCCTCAGCAATCCCACAGGCATCACCCCCCCCCCTCCTCCTGTCGTCTCCCACCCCTCCTAGAGTCCCACCTCTCATACGTATGCCTGGGTCCTTTTCTTAAAATAAGATTTGAATTTTTTACTTCATATTTCTGCAATGAAATGGAATCACCCATTATTTGACCTTAAATGTCACCTCTAGAGACGCATCCCACTCATCCGCTCTGTGGACGGCGCCTCTATAGTGACCCTGGCTATGACGCTAAAACGCTATGCAGCATCCCGTGGTTCATGGCGTTGCCCCGGTCTGGAAGTTGCGGTGTTCATACTATGGAATATTGTAAAAGGAAGCAAACATTGGATCGTGTGCTGCTGTATGACATCATTGTAAACGAGGATGGGTATAAGCTGCAGAGCACGGATGCATGGATGTTTTGGGAGCTTTGGTGCTGCTCTTAATAGGATTAAGCACACAAGCATTAAGGACACCCAGGGACGGAATTCTATGTTCACTTGGCTGGCTGGGAAAAGGAAAAACACAAACTCATTGAAAATATAAACTTTATTGTTCTATCATACAACACAAATAAAAGTAGCACCTACGACATTTTTATCCCCTAAACATCATCGCCTCTTACTTGTTGCTATAGCAGTATAAAAACCCTGGAAAATAAATATTTTCATATTTACACTGATAAAAAAAAAAGGTGTGTATTCAGTGCATGGCAAAAAAACACAAGTGGTGTTCTCCCTTTCCTTTTAAGAGTTTTATGTCAGCTGAAGTACTTCAAACATTTAAATATTGACTTGACAGAAATGCCAGATTCGTACTCTTCGGTAATTCAAGCAATGACATTATAAATATATTCATACATTTTGATATTTACAGAATTTTGGTTCTCTTAGCTGATGCGGTGTGATCATGATGGGTCTTTCATTGGCTTGGAATACCTCAGACATTTATGGAATTTGCTGAGATTATGATTGAGATTATACAGTATGAGCTAATTCCAATCTAGTTAGTGTAAGGATAATACATTCAAATCCAAGAGTTGCTCGTTTTTTTGTTTTTCTGGGCGGCGGCAGCGGCTGACATTCAGCATCTGGTCAAAGGAGCCGATTGTGGTTGAGGGGTAGGATCGGGAAAATCTGGAATCTGAAGAAAAGCCAAAATGTGGTAGGGAAATTTAAAGCCGGGCAGCAACCACATCACACAAGATTTGATTGACATAAATCCAAGTTTTGTAGTGTAAACCTTCATGTCCAGTAATAGAGATGATCTACTCGACTACCCGGCTATCTGCTACCTCCAGCATTAACGATGTCGATGCCTCATCAAACCCTGGTTGGATATTTGTGCAGTTTTTCATTGATTGACTTTGGGCGGGTCCCTGTCAGTGTAGCTTCCTCAAAGCTTCCCGATTTGCCAGAACTTCCTGTATATTTGGGATTTTCCTTGCCAACTATTTCATTTCTAAGAAGTCCTGATTTTCATACTAAATAATCCCCACCTGCGGCGTAATCATAGACACTGATGTAACGTTCGAGTACTGGTGCAGTTCAGGCAGCTGACGTGACAGCACCAGTGGAATGTGCAGTTGCACCGCTCCGTGACGCTCTCGGCCCGGGTCTGAAACCCCCGTCCGCAGCAGAGTAGTTCACATCCATCCAGGCCCGGGGAGGAACTGTTACATGTTCGACCGGAAGTACCCAAAGTGCCGGTTTTGGAGCAGAAGTTTGGGGATTTTTCAAAGTAGACCAGGTCCATAGCGGAAGGGGGTTTATGAGCCGGGTTTTCAGGTTCCAGGTGGCGAGGATACGCTCGGTGCGAGGCACGGTTGCTGCCCTTGTTGGCGTAAACAACACGGGATGCTCCGTCGAAGCGGTCCTTGAGGAAGTCTCCGACGGTGCGGAAGCTCGGGAGACGCATCCAGCAAGTGCGGACGGTGCAGGATCCCGACATGCCGTGACACTTGCACTCCTGCCGCATCTCCGTGGACACGGTCTGCAGAGAGAGGAGACACCGGTCACCATCACCAAAACCACTATTCAAGTACCGTAAACCGGCGTTCCGTACCATCCTCCCCGCCTCGTTGTTGTGCACGTTGGTCAGATAGCGCAGATCTCGTCCTCTCTCGCTGGAGTCCACAAACTCACGGCTGAACATCCTGCCGAAGTCCACGTTGTCACTGCAGCCTCCCCAGTGCCAGTCCAGCCCCCCTGAACCTCTGCGGCGGTAATCGCACGTGCAGGATTCGATGGCACCTTCCGAGCAGAAGCGAGCCACCGCATGGGTCACGCCTGCGCTGGTGATGGCGAACACGAAGGCGGTCTCCCTGCAACCTGAAGGAATCACAGACCATTCCGCACACAAAGGTTGGATCGGAGATTCAGAACATTTCACCAAGTTGGGCCCAAGATGGAGAAACGACAGCGACTCACCCCGGTTGACAATTTTGCCAAATATCGCCGGGCTGAGCGTGGTGGGGCAGTTCCAGCGGCGGTTGCGGAACTGCCACTTGCACTCCTTTATGGCCGTGTGCAGTCCAGCGGTGATGGCGTGCAAGATGCCCGGATTCTGCCGGATCAGCCGACGCTGGCGACGACTCAGCAGGGCCAGGCTCGGGTCCAGGACCAACTGCACATTCTTGGAATTGGTGAGAAGGTTGGATGAGGAGGCCACGTTGACGATGCCCCTGTGGAGCAAAGAGACCAGGAGTCCGACTTACAGTTGCTTTAGTTTTTCTATAGAAATAACAAAATATTAATCAATATTAAATCAAATTAATCATGACCCCGAGTTTTTTTTTTTTTTTGGACAATCCAATGTTTTTCCAATCATCCAAGGACTCCATGCAGAAAAATGGAATGAGGCCCGGGCCACTTTGGGATTCTACATCGGTTCCCAAAGTATGCAAATTCTCATAGTATGTGAAAAAAATGAAAAACCATGCGATTGCATTGGTGTCTGAAAGCCTAACACTGAGAGTTACGCAGTGTGCTTGAACGCCTCGTCATATCAGCAGAGCTCAGGAAGTTGTTCATTGTTCCGTGTCCCTTATGTCAACAAATACGTGTTTTTACAGTATACAATAACTCTTAAATAATTGAAATATAATTCTTCACTTGAAGAAAATGTTTGATGAGCCTGACACAAATTGTTCAAAGGAAAAAAATTTTTTTTTTCAAAATTTCAATTTTCAAATTAAAATTTTGAAATACATTTTTTTTTGCAAAAATGATCTACAGTGTCAATTCATGCACACCAATGGCAATGAATTGAACAGTTTAAATAAATATCTTTAGAAACTTTTTTTACACTGAACAAAACTTCCCGAGCAGTGCCCAAACTAGCATATTAATATCCATAACCTGCAATAAAACCAGTTTGCAAGCATTCCGGGGGTCCTCCCCTGCCCAAGCCACCGTTTTCCCGTCTTTGCACGCAGAGCAGAGCTGAAGGGGGGCAAACACTCACCACCAGCGGCCGCTGCTGTTGACCGCCCCTGTCCCAGACAGCGACCACAGCAGGAGGATGCATGCTTTCACTCCCAGCAGAAGATCCAAACTCCTCATCTCGACCTCGGTCCCCCTTACTGAAAAAGAGTTTTCCATGTTTAATTCGACTGAAGCGTTGCAGAAACACGCATTCATAAAGCAGCGACGTGGATTTTACAACTAAATCTCACCCACGACGTCTTTTAGCGAGGTGCGAGCATCCCGTGTACTCACCACTTCCCCCGACTCGACTGGAATGGATGTTCTCAGGCTGTGGAGGAGTCCACGCGTGTGAGGATGCTGCAGCGCTCCTCACTGTGTCCCTTTGAGTGATGCTCTGCACGGTGCGTGGAACGCGTGGGACGGTCCCGCAGACTTGATCCCCTCCGTGGTGACAGCAGATAGGCAACACATTCTTGTCTTATTGAGAGCTACAAGGGGAATAAAAAAGGGATTTGCTGCTCACATCTCCCTCTGTCTTTTTTTCTCTCTTCCTCGGAGGCTTTTCAATAGGATTGGAGGGAGGGATAGTTAATGCTCTTCATAGGGCGCACAATGAATAAGGAAACACAACTGTGCAGAAAAGCGGGGGGGGGGGGGGTGGAATCCGTGTGCTATATTGCGCCATTTTTTGGTGGAATCTCGTTGTCACCATCCAAATCCATGTTGGAATGTTTTCCCATCTGGTCTCCCATGTACGCAGTTTTAGCAGCGGATGAGTTGATGTGGTGATGGTGATGTTCCGCAGTGGCGCAATATGAGCCACGGATGCGCCAACTCGTTAACCGTTACCGTACCGATGCACCGATACTTTTTAATGTGGGGATTAAATGCCGCAAGAGGAGAGGATAAGAAGACATTTCAAACATCTTGGCTCGCAGGAACTTGTGCGTGTTCTTAGTGTGCGTGTGCGTGCGTGACGCTTATGCGCCGATTTGCATACTTCCATATTCGAGCTGCGGCGATGACAGTAAAAGAAAAGGAAGTGGGCTTTTGTAAAGAGGCTTTAATGACAGCCAGCCGACATTTACGCTGCCGCGCTATACCAAGGTGCGCCAATGGGTTTCCTGGTGCAGTCATGCGACACCGAGCAGATTAGCGCCAATCCGGATAAAGGGGGGGAGCCTTTTATATACAAATCAACTTCAAATCACTTTTTAAGCCACTTAGATATACACACCAAGGCAGAATGCTAATGCACTTTTCATTGCTGCGGCTTAGGGATGGAAGGAGATTAGATCAATTGGTATGACTATGCTGGTCGTGTTGGGGGGGTATGGGGTGGGGGGGGGGGGTAACTTCATTTTATATGAAAGTGTACATTCATATCTTTCTATATTGTTCTAGTTTCGTGTTGATTAATTCGAATAGATGCAACATTTCAAGTGAATCGAGTCGGATTTGAATGAATCCCTGATGCCATTGGATGATATTATTCCCATTCACTGGAATAAAGACTTTGGAATGACAAAGTGAAGTTGTCTCTGATGGTGGTGGTGGTGGTTGGGGGGGGGGGGGGTGCGTAGGGGGTGTATTGTCTGTGAGGAGCCGCCTGCCTGCTGCTGCCTCCCTCTCGTACAGTGGCATCTAACCCCCTCCCCTGTCCCCCCAACCTTGCCCCCCCCCCCCCTCCCTGTCCTCTCACATCCATCAATGACTCTTCGCTGTTTGGCGAACAAAGTGTACTCGCATCATCCTTTTCCGGGCTGTTCCATGACGTCATTGATCATTATTAGCAACATTCTGCTGTTCGACAAGCGGGGCTTGTGCGTAAAAGTGGAGTCAGACTTTTACGCACGGGCGCACGATCTCACAGAAAGGAGAACATAAACGAGGACGCTCAAAACTGTTCTGGGCAGAACACCCACAAGCACGTTGTTGGTTATAAAATATCATATTTCAGTTTTATTAACTTTTTATTCACCTTTTATTCATACAAAATATATAAGACATGTTGGAAGATTCCTAAATATTCAACTCTATCCAAGCTATATCCGGTTCTATGGGGACCAGTCCAGGGTGGACCCCGCCTCTCGCTGGGATAGGCTCCAGCATTCCCGGGACCCACGTGAGGATAAGGGTAGAAAATGAATGAATGGATGGATGGATGGATGGATAGATGGATAGATGGATGAATGGCTAGATGGATGGATGGATAGTTGAATGAATGGATGGATGGATGGATAGATGGAATGGATGGAATGGATGGATGGATGGATAGATGGATGGAATGGATGGATAGATGGATGGATGGATGGATGGATGGATGGATAGATGGATGGATGGATGGATGGATGGATAGATGGATGGATAGATGGATAGATGGATGGATGGATGAATGGATGGATGGATGGCCAGATGGATAGATGGATAGATGGATGGATGGCCAGATGGATGGATGGATGGATGGATAGGTAGATGGATGGATGGATGGATGGATGGATAGATGGATAGATGGATGGATTTCTATAGTATTGTGCTGTGAGAAGATTGCTGAAATCCTGATCCCTGGCCTCTGGTGTGGAAGCAGGCTAGTGCTATCTGTGACATCACAGTTAGCAACAATACACAAACACATAGTACAGTCGTGTATGTTGACAGTATTTGTATTTTCTATACTCAATTGTGTCCTTTAGCTAATATAAATAGCACCAATTTTCATAGTAACTGTAAACTACCGTAAAGTGTTGCATTCACGGCCCAAAGTGTAAATTGACCAGACTTTCATTCATTTCAAAACTTTATTTGAATAGTATTTTATTTGTGTTGCCGTTCCAGAGCATCGTTATGACATAATAACCACACGCTTTGCCAATCCAGCTTTAATATCAGCTAATATTTAGCAAACAGCTGCCTGCGGGGCCTCCTCTTTAGCTCCCTCCCTTCTCCTCCTCCTGTGTTGCTCCACGCTGCTCCTCTCGCTCTCTTGTCTTCGCTCTCCGCTCCTTTGGCGGCGCACCGATCCAAAAGTCGTCATCTTCCGGATAAAAGACGGGACGTCTTTACTGGCGTTTTAATGTCACGACGCGACAGGAAATGGAATTATCAAACACATTCCGCTTGGAAAGATGCCCGATTCTGGCGACAGCGTTGTTGTTTGTACCTGCGTTGACGTAAGTACACTTGACACATTATGGTCAGATTATTGTTGTGGTGTTATTGAGATTAAATGTAGGATTTGGGTTAAAATCGTCAGCTATAAGACAAAGTTCCTCTATGAAGATTGTACTTCTTGATTATCATTTCATTTTCATATCTATCTATCCATTCATCCACTTCAAGAGAGATATTTCAATAGATAATTAAAACCACACAAATAAAACAAAAGTAAATAAATATAAAATTTGTTATATTCTACTTATTGTTTAGCAGCGATCTCTAATAAGTTCTGGTCGTCCTCCTCCAGGGTGATGTGTAATGACATCCTCAGCCTGAAGGCGGCAGGAGATCCGGTGTCGAGCCCCAACTCGGTGTGCCTGCGGCTGTCCGGCCTCAGCAAGCGTCAGATGAGGATGTGCGCACGGAGACCCGACGTGACGGCCTCGGCCCTGCAGGGCATCCAGCTGGCCGTCCACGAGTGCCGGCATCAGCTCCGGGACCAGCGGTGGAACTGCTCCACTCTGGAGACCCTCGGCAGGCTGCTGCACTACAGCGACATCCTCAACCGGGGTGAGGGAAGAACTTTAGGATTCCTGGACCATTTGGTTGGAAGCACGTTCCCGCCACTGGAATATAGGACTTATTCCAATGGGAAGTCATGGTTATGAGATAAAAGGTCATAATTATTAGATAAAAGGTCATAATTATTAGATAAAAGGTCAAAATTGTAAGATAAGAAAGTCAAAATTATGAGATAAAAAGTCGAAATTATGAGACAAAAAGATCATAATTATGAGATAAAAGGTCATAATTATTAGATAAAAGGTTAAAATTGTAAGATAAGAAAGTCATAATTATGAGATAAAAAGTCGAAATTATGAGACAAAAAGATCATAATTATGAGATAAAAGGTCATAATTATGAGATAAAAAGTCAACATCATTAGACAAAAAGTCGAAATTATGAGATAAAAAGTCAAAATTATTACATAAAAGTCAAAATTATGAGACAAAAAGTCGAAATTATGAGTTAAAAGTCAAAATTATGAGACACAAAGTCAAAATTATGAGACAAAAAGTCAAAATTATGAGATAAAAAGTCAAAATTATGAGACAAAAAGTCAAAATTATGAAAAAAAGATCATAATTGTTAGATAAAAGGTCATAATTATGAGATAAAAAGTCAAAATTATTAGATAAAAGTCAAAATTATGAGATAAAAAGTCAAAATTATGAGACAAAAAGTCAAAATTATGAAAAAAAGATCATAATTGTTAGATAAAAGGTCATAATTATGAGATTAAAAGTCCAAATTATTAGATAAAAGTCAAAATTATGAGACAAAAAGTCAAAATTATGAGATAAAAAGTCAAAATTATGAGACAAAAAGTCAAAATTATGAGATAAAAAGACATAATTATGAAAAAAGATCATAATTATTAGATAAAAGGTCATAATTATGAGATAAAAAGTCCAAATGATTAGATACAAGTCAAAATTATGAGACAAAAAGTAAAAATTATGAGTTAAAAAGTCAAAATTATGAGATAAAAAGACATAATTATGAAATAAAAGATCATAATTATTAGCTAAAAGGTCATAATTATGAGATAAAAAGTCCAAATTATGAAATAAAAAGTCATATTTGTGATTATGAGATAAAAAGTCAAAGTTATGAGATACAAAAGTCAAAATTATGACATAAGAAAGTGAAAATTATGACATAATTGTTTTGCATATTTGTACCTGCATCAACGAGCAGTATCTCACAGTGTGGATTTGCTCCACAAGGTTTCCGCGAGAGCGCCTTCTCCATGGCGTTGCTATCGGCGGGCGTGGCCCACTCGGTGAGTTCTGCCTGCAGCATGGGCAAGCTGCGGGGGTGCAGCTGCGAGGGCAAGCGTCGCCAGGATGACGACAAGCTCCGTCTGAAGCTCACGCAGATGCAGATGGAGATGCAGATGGAGATGCAGATGCAGATGCAGACGCTACGGAAAGATGTCCTGGAGATGAACGTGGGTTCGCTGAGCTCAGGTCCTCAGACCAATCTGCCCACCGACCTTCACTCCGGCCGACACGCTGCACTGCTCAAGCCTTTTCAGGATGAGCTGACCTCCGTGCAGGAGACGTGGGAGTGGGGGGGCTGCCGTCATGACTTCCGTTTTGGGGAACGTTTTGCCCGGGAGTGGCTGGACTTGCAGGCAGCTTCCAGAGACATCCACGCTCGGATGAGGATACATAACAATCGAGTGGGACGACAGGTGAGCGTACGTTTTTAACCTTACGTTGCATGGAAGTCACATTTGAATCAGTCAATCAATCTTGGAATGATTCGGACTATCAAGACAGAATTCCAGTTTAGTGGGAACAGCCTCTTTTCTATTCTTTTTGCTATTTTTAGTATATTACTATTTTTAGTATTTTCCATATCTTAGAGTCTTCAATGTAGAGTGACAGCTGTAATACGGGCAGGAATCTCGTAACCATCATTCCCAAGGGACACCCCGGCATGTCTGACGTTCCGCCATCTTTCCTCACACAGATCGTGGCCGACAACGTGAAAAGAAGATGCAAGTGTCACGGAACGTCAGGGAGCTGCCAGTTCAAGACCTGTTGGCACGTTTTACCAGAGTTTCGGCTCGTAGGTTCGATCCTCAAGAAAAAATTCCTGTCAGCCATCTTGGTCAACTCCCAGAACAAAAACAACGGGGTCTTCAATACCCGAAAAAGGAACGGCGACCGCAGGAGAATGCACGAACTGACCGGCGGTCGTCGTCAAAGCGTATCCAGGGAGTTGGTCTACTTCGAAAAGTCCCCTGACTTTTGTGAGCGTGACGAGTCCTTGGACTCTCCGGGCACGCAGGGACGGATCTGCAACAAAACAAGCCACGGCACGGACGGCTGCGGCTCGCTTTGCTGTGGCCGAGGACACAACATCATGAAGGAAACGCGCAGCCAACGCTGCAACTGCAGGTTCCACTGGTGCTGCTACGTGCTGTGTGAGGAATGTCGCGTCTCGGAATGGGTCAGCGTGTGCAAGTAGGTCACGCCGCTTGTCCTGAACGGCTTTCCTCACATATTTGGGACCCCGGATATAGAGATGTGGGATGTTTATTTCTTGTCTTTTGTTGCTGCTCTTAGTGTCAAAGGTTGAAGACGAGGCTGACGTCAGAATGTCGATGTTTCGATTGGTCGCAAACACAGAACTGTCAAAATTGTCTGATCATCAAATTAATTTAAATATTAGCCAATGACAACACAACTGAACACAAAATGCAGTTTTTCATGAAACTTTTCATTATTAAGGGAGAAAAAAATCCAACCTCCATGGCCCTGTATGACAGAGCCCCCCCCTAAACTTAATAAGTGGTCGGACCAACCTTAGCAGCAGAAACCGCAATCAAGACTTTCAGGAATTTTGGCTCATCATCTTTGCAGAATTGTTGTCATTCAGCCCCACTGGAGGGTTTTCAAGCGTGGACCCCCTTTTTAAGGTCACGCCACAACATCTCAATCGGGGTCAGATCAGGACTTTGACCGGACCACTTCTAAATCTTCATGTGGTTTTTCTTCAGCCATTGGGAGGTGGACTTGCTAGTGTGTTTTGGATCATTGTAGTGCTGCAGAACCCAAGTTGGTTTCAGCTTGAGGTCACCAACAGATGACCGGACATTTTTCACTACTTTAGTGATTTTTGGTAGAATTCCTCCTGGTCCTGAAGCAGCAAAACAGCCCCAGACCATCACACTGCCACCACCATATTTTACTGATGTTATGAAATATTGGACAACTTTTACTGTCAGACCACAGAGTATTTCCCCAAAGGTCTCGGGAAACATCAACATGTTTTGAGACGAGGAATAATGTTATTTTTATTTAGCGATGGTTTTCTTTTTGGAACTCAGCCATAACTGAGGCACCGTTGTGGGGTCTTTTGTGACCTCTTGGAAGAATTACCTCTTGAGGTAATTTGGGTTGGCCAGTCACTCTTGGGAAGGTTCGGCATTTGTGGATAATGCCTCCCACTATGGTTTGCTGGGGTCCCAAAGTTTGAGAAATGGCTGAATAACTGGCTGTATAACTGGCTGTATAACTGGCTGTATAACTGGCTGCATAACTGGCTGTATAACTGGCTGCATAACTGGCTGTATAACTTGATAGACCGACAGAGCTCAATGAAATCCCAGTTATGTTTTACCAGAGGAAGCAACCCATCTTTTCCATATTTTTCTCCCTTAGTAATAAAAGTTTTCATGTAAAAACTGCATATTTTGGTCAGTTGTGTTGTCATTGACTGATATGTAATACTAATAAGTCTTATGCTGCCGATACCGATCCCAATAATCCATGACTTTCCCTACCAGTGTCTATGTATATTTGTAAATAAATATATTTTTGGTTATTACTGGGTCGATGTTGGCTGAGGGGCTCAGTCTGGGACTTTTTTTTACAAATATAAGTTACACATTAATGTAAGTAATAATGGATTTGTTGACTTTATCCATGGGTGATATGATTCCACATAGTGTCCGTTTTAAATAAAATCCATAAACGAGCAACGACTTTATGAAAGAGATTTCCTGTGATAACGATGCTGAGATGTGTGACTCTTTGCTAAGATATCGACGCTCGTCCACTTTTGGTCCCGTTTTAGTAGTAACGCTCAATGCAGCACAGATTTTGGAGGCAAGAGCGTTTTTTTTTTATAGCCCCTTCATGCTGTGAGAGGGGCTTTTATTGGCCACAGGATATTGTTTCCTTAAAGGATGACTTTTATTACTGAAGAAACGCGTCAGGAAAGCAGGGAAACTTTCCTGCATCACAGATCATCTGCTCAGAATTCCTAAATCGACTGAAACGTGCTGCTGAGATGCTCTAACTCGGTGGAACATGCATAGACTGAACAAGTACAAAAAAAGGCACATGTGCGACAGTCCGCCATCCCAATCTTTGGGATTGTCATGCATGCCAGGAAATGCTAATGTCACCACTGGCTTGGCATTAAAGCCACATCTTTCTTAATATCTTGGTCGTCTGCACGGGAAACCTCTGCAGCCACTGGATTTAACGGCAATTAAGTATTGTTTGTACAGACTTGGGTAAATATCGCTTGACTTCCGAGGAATGAGCGAGCCGCTGCCGGAATGGACGGCTCGGTGATGGGAACAGAGACAGCGACCGGCACGGAATGATAAGGGCCGGGATATCTGCTTTGGATTTCTTCATCCTGAGCTGCTAAAAACAGAATTTCCTGTTCCTGCTTCTCCCATGTGTCGGACGGAGTCAGGTGCAGGCTGCGGACTCGAACACGTTCATTCATAGCAGCACCAGCAGTGGCTCGGTAATTACAAACAGACGGCTTGAAATGAAAGAGAGGCAAGCAGAGAAAAGTTGGGAGGGATAAAAGTGAGCCGCTATGATTGACATGATGATTATACTGTATGTATAAAGTCGGGCGTTTTATCGAGAGATGGATTCGTGTTATAGCGTGGGACGAAAGGACAAATGGGGGCACCGGGAAGGGATGACCGATGTACCAATACAAGCCTCCAAACATCTGCTTCTCAACTTCCCTTTCTTTTTTAATGTGGGGACAAGGCCCGGGAAGGCGAGCGGCAGGGAAAACACAAGGAAGCAGCTACCCGGAACATCAAAGCACCTGCCCTGGACATGCGGGCCCTCATTAGTTCAGCTAGCAGAACCAACCAGACTTGTGATTGTGTTTGCTGGGGTGCGTGCTGGCAGACACATCAGAGGGAAGCTTCCTTTAAGTCATAACTCTCCACCCCACCTTCGCCGCCGCCCCGGCTCACCGTAACCCCCCTGTAACCCTTGCCAAAAATCTCAGTTCACAGAAAACCATCCGTGCTTTCCTGGTTTGCAGCTCGCCGCTTTGTTCCTTTGCCTTCCGCCGCTGGATTGATAAACCGGTTTAGCATTTATCAATCCACATCAAGTGTCACGGAACCCACTGGGATTGGCTCTCGAAAGGCTCATATATGAATGAGTGAATTCAAATTGGACTCGGTTTTCATCCATTTTCTACGGTAAACCACTTCACTCATTGGTGACCCGGAACCGATTCAGGCTGACTTTGGGTGAGAGGTGGACTACACCTTAGATTGGTCGTCAGCGAATCACATCCAGACCAAAAAAAACCGTTCACACCGGGACAAAACGTATACACACATAGGATTCATACCCGGTTCTCCGGACTGCAAGGCCTGCAAGACCTCTAAAACCACCATTACTAATTACTAGCTTGCTTCCTTGGTATCCCAAGGTCCTGTATCCCATCAATAAAGTCCTTTTTTCACTATTCAACCACTATCGTCCACACCAGCCTACAGATATTTGGTACTGAAACAAAAGTTTTCCACGTTTTCAAAGTGCGGATTTGGAGAAAATCTGATTATGTATTTTGGGTATGGACGCCATTAACCTGAGTTTTACGTTTCCCAGCGTCACTACCTGCCACAACGTTGAAGGGACAACTGTTAAGAACATATGAATATGTTATCTTGTACCGACAAGGAAAAGATGCTAACGCTGATGCTGTCAGTCGTCTTCCACTTAAAGGAACACCGTGGTGTAGCATGTCAACAATGGGATTGTTTAAGCTAAAGTAGTTGTTATGTTCTTGCACTTCCACGCCCCTAGATGGCACTAAGGTGTCAGACATACATGAAGTATGTATGCAGGATGATGGCGTGTTCAGTTGAGCTGTCGCCCGTGATGGCGATACGGAAAAGATGTTGACAACCTCGGTGCAATAAAGCCACCCATACGAGAGATAAGGTTCTCTCTTTTAGTTAGACCAGCACGAATGCTGGTCTATGCTGGTAGCGGGTCTATGCTGTTTTTTTCCAGCAGTATGTGAAGTCAAGACGTTTCAGTAATGTTTCAAATCATCAAAATACTGCAAGATAAGTATTACATGTTCTAATCAGTGTACTTGTTAATGCATGATCACAGCATTTATTTTTAGAGGGCTTCATAGTCAAAATATGTGTTTCCCAATGACAGCATTGTAAGCTAGCTCAAATTAACTTAACACAGAAAAGGGAAAAAAAATATGTGATCATGTTCAACATTATTGTGAACTGCACTTAACTTAATTAACACGTACACTGATGATAACATGTAATAGTTGCAGTATCTTGGCGTATTTTGATTTCAAACACTATTCAAACTTCTTTTTGAGTAACATTGCTACACGTACTTATGCTAGTTCTGTCAACAGCAGCGACAACACTTCCGATGTCCGCTCTCCTTGGGATAGCCGTGTCTTCCGACACAATACGTGTGATCCAGTCCTCAGCTAAAAAAAACGCTGACGACAAACGGACATCTTGTTGAGTCTTTGTAGCGAAATGGAGGGCTAGGTATCCACTCTTTCGTCTGTCAATGATGCTAGCGAGGTGTCGTGTTGGTCTGTGAGACAAAAATGTTTTTTCATATTAGCTGTTACAATAATAATATTGCTGTAGCTTGGTTAATATACAAGTCAGTTATGTTAATGGGGCAATGTTGCTGTTTTTTATTAGGTTTTTTTATTGGGTTTTTGTGAGAGCTTTAGCATTAAAACAGGTAACACCCGCTGCTAGCTAGCTGAAGCTAAACAAGCTAAACTTGTTTTCTCGTACTAGAATGCACCAAAAAATGGAAATAAATATGTTCATGTTTCACATAAGGATTTAGAATGATGGGTAACATTCCCAAAAAGTGCAGTTCCCTTTTAAGACTTTGTGTTTTCTAGTTATAAGTGATTAATTAATCCTTTCCAGGCTTGTATAACTGAAGGTAGTCATTGTGTTTTGTACATAAGTACAGATAGTACTATATCTTTTGGGGGCTCTGGAAAAACTTGTAATAGAAGTACAAAAGATGGGAGGGGTAACACAAGCATCATGTTACAGTCAGCACTTTACTTATTCATTAAGACGATTCCTGTGTTAATTATTCAAGCCTTTAATTAGTTTCCCAATGTTGCTGCATTCAAATAAGGACTAAATGAAAGCAGTCAAAGCCAGGTTAATATGTAGTGTTGGTGCGTTACTTCATAAAGGAACACTTTAATTGTAATTGTAGCTCTAGTGCAGTGGAGGAGTTGATTTATTTGGACTTTTTAACCAAAATATCACGAGATTCTGCGCCTGTGTCCTCGCGAGACTTCAACCCCAGCGTCTCTCCCGCATCAAGCTGGTCGCCTGGCGGTCCGTTGACGGGTAAGTGTGAATGAAATGATAACGGAGCCGAACCCGGGAGTTATTCCTGCCGTTAACAACCGCGTCTCCGTCGGGACGGACGAAAGACGTTAGCTTTTTTTTCTCTTCTTTCTTTTGCTAAATACGCGACCGTTAATCGACGCTAGCAAGCTAGTCGTGACAACGAGGCTTTTAGCCGACATAACGCGGGGTTGTGCTTTTTTTTTCTCATTTCAAAAACCGGCACAATTTTTATCACCTTATGTTATTATTTAATTAGGTAATAAAGAACCTATTGTCGACTTCTTCGTCTTCTTCTGTCAACAGAACAGTTGCTACATCACTAGACAGTTCATTAGGTACACCCGGTGTCATGTACTGCAGCAAAATGAATGCAGCAGTGCTGTAATGAAGCATAGTATAATTAGCATTATGATGCTACTTAATGTGTTTAAAATACCTTTCTTACCTGCCACAATGGCAGTAGTCTTTAGTGCTGATGTTGAATTGCTGGCTGCTCAAATGCTTCCATTACATCAGTATTAGTAGCAGTAGTAATACTAGTTTAGTAAAATGTTTAAATAGCTAATGATATAACTTTGGCAGAAGATCCGTTGCAAAAAAAAAAAAGACAGCATCCTACTCTTGCCTGCATTCGTGCATTCATGCATTCATGCACATGAAATATCATCTCCATGAAGCGTATGCATCATGGTGGCCTTCCAAGGTGTGATGAGCTTCCGGCGTAACGAGGTAATAATATCCCTAGCGTTTGAAGAGCCGCCGTATCACAAGCACTTATTTTCCCGCGCCGTCTAGCCGTACTAAAATGTGGTCCACAGTTGCAGCCGTGTGTGGTGAAATGTTTTGTTTTTTTTAACAGTTTTGTTGCAGTCGAGAACTCCGCAGTCGATCGTCATGGGCAACATCTTTGGAAACCTGCTGAAGAGCCTGATAGGCAAAAAGGAGATGAGGATCCTCATGGTGGGGCTGGACGCCGCGGGGAAAACCACCATTCTTTATAAGCTGAAGCTGGGCGAGATCGTCACCACCATCCCCACCATTGGTGAGTCGCACGGACAACAACGACGCTCAGTGCGGAATCCAACCTCATCGTTTCTCCTTCTTCAGGTTTCAACGTTGAGACAGTGGAATACAAGAACATCAGCTTCACCGTGTGGGATGTAGGCGGCCAGGACAAGATTCGGCCCTTGTGGAGGCACTACTTCCAAAACACTCAGGGTGAGCCAGAGTCGGCCATGTTGGAGGGAATCGGATCATATCTGATGTGCATTTTAATATTTACATAAGTATTATAGACATAAGTATTAGCCACTAGTGGAAATGAATGATGAGCGTTTAGTTCTGTGGTTTAGTAAAATCTGATATTAATTTACATGACTAGACGGCAAGCTCATTGGAAGTGACCAGGATGGATAGGATCAGGCATGATGTGGCGACCCCTGAATTTTATTATGGATTTATTTTTTTTATGTAGAACGGGTGACCTTATTGGGTGCTAATGTGCATATTTGTTTATTTTGAAGTCATGCATAACAGTTTTCCATTTCAGATGGGTTAACTTCTTTTTACAATTGTGTGACAGTTAGGATTAAAAAAAAAAAGATGGAGTCAAAACCACATGATTTTAATCACCTGTTACTGAGTGTTATTACTGAGTATATTAAACATTCTATTTATATTTCATATATATATATATGCGCTTATTAATTATATGAAAGGGTATTATTAAATAAAAAAATATATAAATAAATTATATTACAAATTTCACTTGGATTACACGTGTCCATAATGCAACTGACCTTTGCAATACATCTTTGTCATTTATTATTAAAGTAATTAAGGTGAAAATATCATCGTGTATTTGCAGTATATGAATAATTCAATGGCGTACAGGACATTTCAGTGAACGATGTATGTTTACAATGTCATCAGTATTAAGAAGTTTCCTGTTCATATGGTGACAGTTTGACCCTGGAACAGATGATTGGATTTTCATGACTTTCTATGGGAAATATTTTTTGTGTACATTAAACGTTCCGCTGTATCCCTTAGCATCGTGTTAACCAAGACAGCGGTTCGCTGGTCTCCGCAGGTTTGATTTTCGTGGTGGACAGCAATGACCGTGAGCGTGTGAATGAAGCCCGCGAGGAACTCATGAGGATGCTGGCTGAGGATGAGCTGCGGGACGCCGTTCTTCTTGTCTTTGCCAACAAGCAGGTATCGTTTTGTTTGTCTTCTGTTTATTTCCATTTTTTACATCAGCCAAGGAAATGCGGCCATTTTTCCTCAGGACCTGCCCAATGCCATGAACGCGGCAGAGATCACCGACAAACTGGGCCTGCACTCCTTGCGTCATCGCCACTGGTACATCCAAGCCACCTGTGCCACCAGCGGGGACGGCCTCTACGAGGGCTTGGACTGGCTGGCCAATCAGCTGAAGAACAAAAAGTGAAAGAGCCTCCATGTTGTACTTCTTATGGATGCATACGTGGAGAGGAAGCGCTGAAGGCTCCTTGCAGTTGACTCAGTGCCCCCCCCCCCCCCACCTCCTCCCCTCAAAAACCTCTCATATTCTTTTACTGCATTATTTATTGCTTTGTTTGGATCTACGGGGACAGTTTTTAATCATGTGACCTAAGTACCTTGCATTCTATACACTGGATACATAATTATCAGGATGAACCATGTTTATGATATAAAGTTACTGTAAAGGAATACAGACCTGATCTAAATCTTAAGACCAGTTGAAAAATAGATGCACATTTGGATCTTAATGAGGTTTTAAGTAGAGCTGCAATACGCAAAAGATTGAAGGGGGCGTATGACAAAAAACACATTGAAAAATGAATTTATTGAAAAGAACAATTGAAGTGAAATAGGATGTTTGTCAGCTCATCAAAAGTCTTAGCTTATCACTCCAAAAATTACTACAAATTCTCAGTACCACCCAGTAAGGAGTAGCTCTAACGTTCTTGTTAATTACTTTAACAAAGAGATCTGGGCATGCTTGATGAGTGTTTCCAGGAGGCTATTAGGAACGTTGCTCCAAGTGGTGAAGATGGCTTCACCAAGGAAGTGATGGCCATTTTTATAAACTTGGATGGTCCAAAAGAGTGATGCTATACCCCGTGAAGAACATCTGCCCATAACCTGTCGCCGTTTGACGACCCTGCACCAACAGAAGCTCCGGTATTCCACTGAATGAAAAAGCACCCCTGATCATGATGGACACTCCCTGGGAAAACATCTCAGGTGGGATCTCCTTGTCATGCCGTAACATTGGAAGCCATCTGGACCGCCAAGGTTACATTTTTTCTTATCAGAGAATGAAACTTTTTTCCACCTTTCAATGTCCCATGTTTGATGCTCCGTGGTCAAAGGTCAAATTGTTTTTTTTTTTTTAAACCTTTTTCCCGCAGAAGGTCATTTCTGAATGTTTTTTTTTGTCCCCCCCCCCCCCCCCCCCCCCCCATTGCTTTTGCATATTGTAGCTCTACTTCAAACCTGACTAAGGTCTTAATGTGCAAATTGTATAATCTAGTCTTTTTTCAACTGGTCTTAAGATCTTGATCAAGTCTACATGTATATGATGTGTTCAAGGTCTAAACGTGGTTTCAGAGTGATATTACTTAGCTGTACTTTCCCGTCCGTACTGTAAAGAAATGTCATCATAGTAAAGCGGGAGTAACCCGCTTATATCAGAGTACTATCAACTTGCAAAGGTCACATATTTATTATTTGTCAAAAGCCATGTTGTACTGAATGATGTATAGGACATATTTTGTTTTGTTTAAAGTGTCTATTTAGATTTTTTTTTACAATAGAAATAGTTTTTAATTTAATTCCAGACATAGTTTACTTTTATTTATCCTGTTTTAGTCCAACATTTAAAGTTTATACTGATGGGGTTGACTCCCATCGAGCCCTCACCTCATCCTGCATGCTAATACACCAACTGGTGATCCTATGAGGGCCCTTATGAGGGCCCACGGACGTACTGCAGGCCACATGTTGCTATCAACCAGCGTAGCCATCCATGAGGGAGAGAAGTCTTTGTGTTTTTGAATGTGTGCTTTTCAAGCCGACTGCATTGGATCCTACATATCCCACAATGCAATTGTTGCTTGAACATCCTGTTCTCTCTATTACCTGTGGTACCCCGATGCACAAAATAACACATTACAGTTGTACAAATATTGATTTTCCAACAGATGGAGTAGTTAAATGTTCGTTTGTTAACCTGGCATCCGTCTTTGAGAATGTTGGAATTGCATTGTTTTCAGAAAAGGAGGCAAGGAAATGCTTGAAAAGGCATGTTAATACTGTACAAGTTCTGTAATAAAATGAATCCTATATCCTATTTATGACTCCTTGTTGGTTGAAAACAACGCTGCACATTCCAAAAATATGTTAGGTGAAATATTCCATCGCAGGAATGCAACTACAGTACTGACTTTGTGCCTCCAGAGAAGGAAGGAACCTTGAAAGGGAGATGGATGTGTCCTTGTGGCCTTGCTCAGCTGTCATTAAGAGACTAGTTTGGCACAACCATAAAGTCTCCCCGTGGACCAGCTCCACCGCTTAGAGCCACTTGGTCTCATCAGAGGTGTCTCCAGGGGTGTGACAGCAGTATGTGAGGCAGAGCCGCTCCCAGGGCTACCGGCTCTGCGGCCCCCTGCAGGACGGCTACAATAGTAGCCCCCGGGGCAGATGCCATAGCTGGGATTCCCACCCGTAACCGGGACGCCTTCGCCCAGGGCACAGACACACTGGCAGCAGCCCCACAATCAATTCATCAATCTGGAAAGGGAGCCATAGCCGCAAAAGGCCACAGCAGTCACCCCCCCCCCCCCCCGGCTCGCCTGAGAAGGGGCCACCGGGGACGATGCTGTGATGAGCGTACTTGGTATGGGATTACTTCATTTAAAACACAATAAAAACATGGAAGTGTAAGTATTGGCTCCATCTCAGGAAGACTTTTTTTTTTAAAATTTGGCCTTATAATAATATACTATAAATAAATCTAATAAAAAATAAATAATTTTCAAAATGACAATTGAGTTTTAACCTGAGAATTTGAGAAGGAATCAGCAGCTCCCATCTTCAGGCTCTGTCTCCTCCTGCTGGACGACAAGAACTTTGAGTTTAGTGTTTAGTTTCTATGGCAATGGAGGGCAAAGTTTTGAACAAAATTAATTAATAATATATATTTAATACACACACTACATATCATTGGAACAGTTCACCTGGAATATATGATGATGTCTATTTCATCTCTCAAAGTGTCCTGCAATCTGCTGTATGAGTCCCTTTTTCAGCAGCACTTTAAACATCACGCCACATCAAATCATGAAATTAAATATTACAGTAGTACACAATGGGAGTGAAACAATGTTTAATAAAGTAAAAAAAGTGTCAATCAAAAATATAGGACCACAACCAGGACCAAAATATAGACCACAACTCAAACAAAGGGCCCAAAAATAAGCATCATTGGTGCCCTTTAAGAAGGTCATGACCCTGATTGGCTGCAGGTGCGCCTGACAGCCCCGCCTCTGTTGGTCTGAGCTTCCCAACTCCAGCCGCCAATCATCACAAAATACGAACAATAGGATCCACAAATGGACCAGAAAGGACAACAAGGTAGACTCCAACGTATAGGGAGGAACAGGAGTCAGGCGAGGAACCAAAGACCACCTGGCAAAGAGTAGTCCAAACAGCACCGCATCAGTAGTCCCGGGATGATTGGCGGCAGGTAATTGGCTCCCCTGCCACTCAGACAGCGGATGACGACACGGCCTGCAGCTTTCATCCTGCAGTTAGAACTACTTATTGTCACAAATGTTATTATAGTTATATATAGTTATTATAGTTGGCTATTTTCATCTATTCTTATTCTAACTCATTTTTTGTCCGCTAACTTCTCCTCTGTTTCATATCCAAATGTTCCGCTCACTCGGGAAGACTTTCCTTTTTTATTTTTTATTTTTATTTTTTTTTTCGGGAAGACATTCCTACGTATTCAGGCTTTTCAAAATATCATGATATATTTTCTGTGAGAATCTTCCCATTCAAATTTAAATGGTGCCCTCTGGTGGTGAAAGGTCACTTACAATTTCCTTTTACTGAATCTTTGTGAGCGGCACGGTGGTCTAGGGGTTAGCGCACAGACCTCACAGCTAGGAGACCAGGGTTCAATTCCACCCTCGGCCATCTCTGTGTGGAGTTTGCATGTTCTCCCTGTGCATGCGTGGGTTTTCTCCGGGTACTCCGGTTTCCTCCCACATTCCAAAAACATGCTAGGTTAATTGGCGACTCCAAATTGTCCATAGGTATGAATGTGAGTGTGAATGGTTGTTTGTCTATGTGTGCCCTGTGATTGGCTGGCGACCAGTCTAGGGTGTACCCCGCCTTACGCCCGAAGACAGCTGGGATAGGCTCCAGCACCCCCCCCCCCCCGCGACCCTCGTGAGGAAAAGCGGTAGAAAATGAATGAATGAATCTTTGTGGAATTGGGGGGCTGCACGGTGGTCGAGTGGTTAGCGCGTAGACCTCACAGCTAGGAAATTATTTTTATTCTAGGTTTTAGCATTTTTTCCACAGGATTTCAGCCATTTTTAATAAAAAAAGAACACCTTTCTTTAAACCATGAAGACTTTTATTACCCTGCAATCGAGAATCGTTAGGAACCGCAATCTGAAATTCAACTTTACACAATGCCCAACCCTAAACACGAGCTTCGTCGTCTGCTATGATCAACAGCTCAGACAATCCACAGCAGGAAATAATTGCATCATCAGCATAGAAATGTAAATTAGCATTAATACCTAGCTTGTTGATCTAGATAATGAATGATAGGGGGCCTAGTGCAGAGCCCTGAGGCACTGTGATTGGCTTGGGATCGCGAGGGGTGCTGGAGCCTATCCTAGCTGTCTTCGGACGAGAGGCGGGGTCCACATTGGACTGGTGGCCAGCCAATCCCAGGGCACATATAGTAGACAAACAACCATTCACACTCACATTCATACCTATGGACAATTTGGAGTGGCTAATTAACCTAGCATGTTTTTTGGAATGTGGGAGGAAACCGGAATACCCGGAGAACATGCAAATTCCACACAGAGATGGCTGATGGTGGATTTGAACCCTGGTGTCCTAGCTGTGAGGTCTGCACGCTAACCACTCGACCACCGTGCAGCCCTCCCCCCAAAAATATCCAATTTAAAAATCTTGAGGTGGAGTTGAGTGAGTCCATTGGCGGCCATACTTGCCAATATGAACAAGAGGCGGCGTACACGGGAATGTGAGCGGAATGATCAAACGTCCATTGAAAAGGTCTGCGTGGTTCCTCCACGACGTTCCTCACGTTCATCCATGAGCGAGCAGCTTCGCTGTCATGTTGAGGAATGTTGCCCACTCGGAGACCACGGTCACAAATTAAGGCTGTTTCGGGGGCAGAAGGTTCCTCCACCATGTGACAATGTGAGCATTATGGGCGGCTGCTGCCTGCCCATCAAAGGAGCGATTAAGCAGGCAGAAACGGGACAAAGATGCTCTTCACGGCGGGAACAGTGCAGCCACTCACGGCAGAGCGCCGCTGCTTAGACATACGCGGGAACGCCATGAAACACATCTGGCAATAAACGGCTGATGGGTTCATGTTGATGGAAACACAAAGGCTTTACTTTCAAATGCTCATCTATATTCTTTTTTTTTGGTAATATTCATAAAATACATGCAAATAAATAAAAAAAACACTAACTCTGCGTCACATTTTGCTACAAAAAGTATTTTTTTTTCAGTTTATGCAAATGTAGTGAAACAGCTGTGACCTTTGTTCATAGAATCAATAAATACAAATAAAACAAGACGGACCAGCTTCTGATTGGTGGAAAAAGTCGATGCCTGGCCAATGACAGAGCCTCCTCAGGGAGGGACGTCCCGCTCAAAATAAAGTACCACCAGTTGGCTGTTTTCATCTGCTGTTACAAATAATGGCTGCCACTCCTTTTCCTCTTTGATTGCGGCAGTCAGAGTGAAGTTCGGACTTTTGATGATTTTTATTTTTATTATTTTTTGGGAGAACCGCCTGGACCTTATGTGATATGGTGATATGGTGATATGGTGATATGGTGATATGGTGATATGGTGATATGGTGATATGGTGATACGGTGATATGGTGATATGGTGATATGGTGATATGGTGATATTTGAGTGACTACATTAACCGTCACCATGAACCAATGGCTGCTCCTTTCGGTGTCTGTGGTATCGTTGTGGAATATGCAAGCAACATTATCCCAAACACATGAAGGTAAGTTATAAATTCATATTCTTATCTTTTCTATCAAATGAATGACCTCCTCTTTTATTTTTTTTACTACTACTATGTCGGCTCTCAGCGTTAATCAAGCCTGTTAATGACATTTTCCAACCAAGTCTTTGTAAATTGTTACTGATGAATGGAAGCAATATAAGACGTTTTTATCTTTTAGCATCTTATTGATGTTTGTTGTCTACTTGATTATTGATTGTTTGTTATTTGTACACATGACTCTTTATGCTTTACTACATTCTTCATATTTCATCTATTTATTTTTTATTATTATACGGGAGACAGGCAACGAAAGTCTATCTATCCATCCAGCTATCCTTCCTTCCATCCATCCATCCATCATCCTTCCATCCGTCCATCCATCCATCCATCCTTCCTTCCTTCCTTCCTTCCTTCCATCATCCCTCCATCCATCCATCCTTCCATCCTTCCATCCATGCATCCATCCATCCATCCATCCATCCATCCATACATCTTTCTTTCTTTCTTTCTTTCTTTCTTTCTTTCTTTCTTTCTTTCTTTCTTTCTTTCTTTCTTTCTTTCTTTCTTTCTTTCTTTCTTTCTTTCTTTCTTTCTTTCTTTCTTTCTTTCTTTCTTTCTTTCTTTCTTTTTTTCTATCCATCACCCATCATCCTTCCTTCCTTCCTTCCTTCCTACCTACCTACCTACCTACCTTCCATCCATCCATCCATCCATCCTTCTTTCTTTCTTTCTTTCTTTCTTTCTTTCTTTCTTTCTATCCATCACCCATCATCCTTCCTTCCTTCCATCCATCCTTCCTTCCATCCTTCCTTCCTTCCTTCCTTCCTTCCTTCCTTCCTTCCTTCCTTCCTTCCTTCCTTCCTTCCTTCCTTCCTTCCTTCCTTCCTTCCTTCCTTCCTACCTACCTACCTACCTACCTACCTTCCATCCATCTTTCTTTCTTTCTTTCTTTCTTTCTTTCTTTCTTTCTTTCTTTCTTTCTTTCTTTCTTTCTTTCTTTCTTTCTTTCTTTCTTTCTTTCTTTCTTTCTTTCTTTCTTTCTTTCTTTCTTTCTTTCTTTCTTTCCATCCCTCCATCCATCCTTCCATCCTTCCATCCATGCATCCATCCATCCATCCATCCATACATCCATACATCTTTCTTTCTTTCTTTCTTTCTTTCTTTCTTTCTTTCTTTCTTTCTTTCTTTCTTTCTTTCTTTCTTTCTTTCTTTCTTTCTTTCTTTCTTTCTTTCTTTCTTTCTTTCTTTCTTTCTTTCTTTCTTTCTTTCTTTCTTTCTTTCTTTTTTCTTTGTTTCTTTCTTTCTTTCTTTCTATCCATTCATCCTTCCATCCATCCATCCATCCTTCCATCCATCCATCCTTCCACCCATCCATCCATGCATCCATCCATCCATCCATCTTTCTTTCTATCCATCCATCCATCCATGTGTCATGAATGAAATGATTGCATATGCTAGTTAGAAGAGATGAAGACTATATTAACAAAGTATTGGGACAAACATTCACTTCCTGTTGATGTCAGTATTTTGTATTCATATACTTGGACTTTTTAATAGTAATATGGCAGAATTCCATATGTTCTTCTTAAACGATGATTTTATGTTTGTATTGGGACACATTCACTTCCTGTTGATGTCAGTATTTTGTATTCATATACTTGGACTTTTTAATAGTAATATGGCAGAATTCCATATGTTCTTCTTAAACGATGATTTTATGTGCGCCTTCTCTTCCCGTTGATGATATTTACTCCACACATGAAGCATTGTTTTGGGGGATGATCTCAGCCCCCAACCCCTCATCCCAACACACGGACCAGTGATGCACACACAGATAAGTCCTGTCACGGCCCCAGACACTATCCACATTTAGGACTTCATCACAATAAGAACTTTGTATCACCCAAACCCACTGCGGTTTTTCCCTTGTCCCCGAAAGGCTTGGGTGGACTCCTCTGTGGTTCGGGGTCACCATGGACGCTTTTACTCTTCTTCATGTTGTTCAGCCAACAGTCACAGAAGCCATGGAACTTAGTCACTTCACGGCTGCTGAGGCGTTTTTTAACTGAAAAAATTGTGGTTTTGCTTTGGGTGTATTTGAAGTACACATAGCCTATACTTCAAAAGGAAAGTTATACTTCTATTACTGCATTGACGATACAACGCCTGCAAAAACAACCTCATTCATGAACTATATGAAGGCCGTTTATGATGCTTGTCATGATGATTCTTCCTTTTGTGTGTTTGCGTATCTCAGTCGTGTGTCCTGGTACCCAGAACGGTCTGAGCTCCACGGGTTCCCAGGAAAACCAGTACAACCTGATCAAGGACCGCTACGCCGGCTGTGAGATCATCATGGGAAACCTGGAAATCACACAGATTGAGAGTGACTGGGATTTCTCTTTCCTCAAGGTAATGGGAACCAGTACAGCCTTCTTGATGCAGACTCTAAGAGACAGACCTCTCACTCTGACTAAAGATGCTCCCTTGTCTTCAGAACCCGTCAACTGTTGTTTCGTGTTTCATGAGCCAGCTCTTCTCGTCTTTGTAGACCATCCGGGAGGTGACTGGCTACGTTCTCATCGCCATGAATCATTTCCAGGAAATTCCCTTAGAGCAACTGCGGGTCATCCGAGGAAGCAGCCTTTACGAAAGACGCTTCGCCCTCTCCATCTTCTTCAACTATCCAAAGGATGGATCCAACGGTTTACGGCAGCTGGGGCTCGCAAATTTGACAGGTAAAAATGGGAAATTAGCATATTGTAGCAAAGAGATGGGGAGAATGAATATACTATATCAAGTATAGTATAGAACAGGGGTGGGCAGACTACGGCCCGGGGGCCACATCCGGCCCGCCAAGTGTTTGAATACGGCCCGCCTGTTCTTAAACACAACTCAACATACAACCTGGCATCACGGCTTGAGCCAACCTTTTGATGGTGGAAGTGGCTGTTTTATCAATTTCGTTATTTGATGTGGTCTGTCGTTTACAAAATTCATTCATTCATTCATTTTCTACCACTTATCCTCACTGGGCTCCAAAATGATTGTTTGTCTATGTGTATATATACAAAATGCTTCTGAAAAAAGGGACACAAAGACATAATAATAAAATAATAATAATAAAATAATTCATTACACCCTGGACTGGTGGCCAGCCAATCACAGGGCACATAGTATAGACCAGGGGTCAGCAACCCGCGGCTCCAGAGCCGCATGTGGCTCTCCAGCCTCTTTGTTGCGGCTCCCTTTGCAATGCTTGAATATTTTTTAGCACCCGTGTGGTGAAAATGCACGTCTTTGTTATGAGTTTACAAAAATCCAACTTTGTGTGAGACCATGAATGCATCCTGACTGAGTTCTGACTGGTGACTGAATGAGCAGACAGGATGCTATCCAGTTCTCTCTGACAGGTTAACATGAAGGGAAATGAGTAATACTTTGAGTTATTTGAGTTATTAATTATTATTAATGAGTTATTTGACGATTCTAAAAAATAAATTAGAGCTCATTTAAAAACAAAAGTTTATCTCCAGTACTAGCAAGAGTACTCCAACTCGTCTTTTTTTTTCCCTCCAATGTTGTTTTAAACATACAACGTTTTGCGGCTCCAGGCTATTTTTCTTTAGTGGGCAAGTGGGTGAAATGGCTCTTTTCATAGTAAAGGTTGCCGACCCCTGGTATAGACAAACAACCATTCACACTCACATTCATACCTATGGACAATTTGGAGTGGCTAATTAACCTAGCATGTTTTTGGAATGTGGGAGGAAACCGGAGTACCCGGAGAAAAACAGAGGGAGAACATGCAAACTCCACACAGAGATGGCCGAGGGTGGAATTGAACCCTGGTCACCTCGCTGTGAGGTCTCCGCGCTAACCTAATAATAATTCATTCATTCATTTTCTGCCGCTTTTCCTCACAAGGGTCGTGGGGGTGCTGGAGCCTATCCCAGCTGTCTATGGGCAAGAGGCGGGGTCCACCCTGGACTGGTGGCCAGCCAATCACAGGGCACATATAGACAAACAACCATTCACACTCACATTCATACCTATGGACAATTTGGAGTCGCCAATTAACCTAGCATGTTTTTGGAATGTGGGAGGAAACCGGAGTACCCGGAGAAAAACAGAGGGAGAACATGCAAGCTCCACACAGAGATGGCCGAGGGTGGAATTGAACCCTGGTCACCTCGCTGTGAGGTCTCCGCGCTAACCTAATAATAATTCATTCATTCATTCATTTTCTACCGCTTATCCTCACGAGGGTCGCGGGGGATGCTGGAGCCTATCCAGCTGTCTATGGGCAAGAGGCGGGGTACACCCTGGACTGGTGGCCAGCCAATCACAGGGCACATATAGACAAACAACCATTCACACTCACATTCATACCTATGGACAATTTGGAGTGGCTAATTAACCTAGCATGTTTTTGGAATGTGGGAGGAAACCGGAGTACCCGGAGAAAAACAGAGGGAGAACATGCAAACTCCACACAGAGATGGCCGAGGGTGGAATTGAACCCTGGTCACCTCGCTGTGAGGTCTCCGCGCTAACCTAATAATAATTCATTCATTCATTTTCTACCGCTTTTTCCTCACGAGGGTCGCGGGGGTGCTGGAGCCTATCCCAGCTGTCTTCAGACGAGAGGCGGGGTACACCCTGGACTGGTGGCCAGCCAATCACAGGGCACATATAGACAAACAACCATTCACACTCACATTCATACCTATGGACAATTTGGAGTCGCCAATTAACCTAGCATGTTTTTGGAATGTGGGAGGAAACCGGAGTACCCGGAGAAAAACAGAGGGAGAACATGCAAACTCCACACAGAGATGGCCGAGGGTGGAATCGAACCCTGGTCACCTCGCTGTGAGGTTTGCGCGCTAACCTAATAATAATAATAAATGTAATTTATAATGCACTTTACATCAAATAAATGATGTCAAAGTGCACATATAGCAGATTGTATGACACTTTTACTTGTAAAAATGGACTGTTACTTGTAAAATACTAAAATACTATAGAGTATAAAGGAGTAGAAAAAACAGTAACCTAACCCGCAGTGATGAATAAAGTAAAATGATACATTCTTATTTCACGTTCTCTATATTGTGCCTGCTTATGCGTCTACTTTTTTGCAGAGATCTTGGAGGGCGGAGTACAGATTATTAATAATAAATACTTAAATTATGGTCCGTGGATCTACTGGCAAGACATCATGAGGGACAGCAACGCTCCTATTGACATCCGCTACAATGGAGAGCGAGGTTTGAACGGCTCTTTCTCACAAATGATTCCTTTTTATGGGCATGCCCTGACGAACGCTGTTGTCCTACTCGTGTCTCAGGCTCGTGTCACAAATCTTGCGGGGCTTCCTGCTGGGGGCCAAACGAGAAGCAGTGTCAAATCTGTGAGTCTGTTTTTAACCTTTTTAGAGTTTACGGACGTTCCCTGAACTCACCACGATGCACACACAAGGACTCCTTGACCGATGCTACGCTCTTGTCATGTGTTGTGTTGCAGTGACGAAGACGGTGTGTGCGCCGCAGTGCAACGGTCGATGTTTCGGGGCCAGCCCCAGGGACTGCTGTCACATCGAGTGTGCAGCAGGATGCACGGGCCCCGTGGATGTGGATTGTTTTGTAAGAGTTGTCGTCTGTCCCCGTGGGATGGGGATGAGTGAATGTGATACAAATCATCAGTGTTTTCAAAGTGTGGGGCGGGGATGACCAAAACATGGTCATTACATGTTTTGTTGCGTCAGTACTAGTGTTTAAAAATACTCAGGTAGAGTCACTAGTGGTGGTGGGAAACGGCTATTAGCAACCCCTCTATGTATGCACACGCTATAATGCTACACAGCATTTGTTCCATGACTTACACCAAATAAAGACAGTTAGGACACGGATAAACTGGTACTTCCTGCCTGCTCTCTGACCACTGGACCAAGTAACGTTGGAAAGGCGTCGGGCGTCGGCAGGTTTGTGGGCTAGTCCAGCAGCATGGTGGCCCACGTTCACTAAACAGTCCTGTGGGAAAGTGGAATTGTTATCAAATGTAGCTTTCTCTTACATCCAAGGAAGCATTTCTTACGAGTCACTGCAACGTAAACGCAGAATCAGAGTCTGGGAGAGGGCAGAGATTCTATCAGCGCCTACAGTCACGCCCATATAAGGAAATCCGCTCCTCTGTGACATCACAAAGGAGCAGTTTTGCAACGCCCTCTGAAACCGGTCCTTTTGAGCCATCACAAACTTCTTTCAGGGTTCACTTCCAAATGTGCAAACACCGGAAAAAGCAGTAAAGTGGATGAGTGGTTAGCATGTTGGCCACACAGTCAGGTTCGATTCTCCATTTGGTATCTTTATGTGGAGTTAGCATGTTCCCCCCATGCGTACTCTCCCACATCCAAAAACATGCTAGGCTAATTGGCGACTCCAAATTGTCCATAGGTATGAATGTGAGTGTGAATGGTTGTTTGTCTAAATGTGCCCTGTGATTGGCTGGCCACCAAAATTAATTAATCCCATATTGCATATTTTGTGATATGTATTATGTTTTTGTACGTAGGCATGTCGCCATTTCAATGACTCGGGAGCCTGCGTTCCTCAATGTCCACAAGCTCTCATCTACAACAAGCAGACCTTTCAGATGGAGACCAACCCGAACGCCAAATATCAATATGGATCCATTTGTGTCTCCCAATGCCCCAGTGAGTGTTGCATCACGGGAAACACTTTTGAATTATTTGGATTATTTTTTCCCACCTTTATTCTTTCATTGGATAGCTCATTTCGTGGTGGACGGTAGCTCCTGTGTGAGCGTCTGTCCTCCAGACAAGATGGAGGTGGAAAAAGAAGGACAGAGGCGCTGTGAGCCTTGCAGTGGACTCTGCCCAAAAGGTTTGACCCAAATAAATATCTTATTATGTGTCACTCATCTTCAATGATCATGTATATGTATTTATCCTGACAGTATGTGAAGGCACGGGTGCAGAACACAGGCAGACCGTGGACTCCAGTAACATCGACAGTTTCATCAACTGCACCAAAATCCAAGGGAGTCTCCACTTTCTGGTCACGGGGATTCTTGGGTATGTTTCTAGGCCATCATTTTCTTAATTCTGTCATTTGTTCATTCATTCCAATGTGTCGTCCAGTGGCGATGTTGTAGCTACAGTCATAGCACATCAGCACATGTTCACTTAGTGTTTCTGTCTGGTCTCATCAGGGATGACTTTAAGAAAATCCCACCTCTGGATGCCAAAAAACTGGAAATTTTCCGCACTGTCAGAGAAATAACAGGTACTACATCTTCTTCTTACACTGAATATCCTGAATGTAAATGATGTTAATTAACAGTCCGCCGTGTTTAATTGTCAGATATTCTAAACATCCAGTCCTGGCCCAGGGAGCTCAGTGATTTGTCCGTTTTTTCCAGTCTCACGACCATCCAGGGGAGGTCACTTTATAAGTAAGTCTTGTTTACACGATGTGCTTTTATCCCTACGTGGCTTCATGGGTGTTCTTTTTTTAAAGTGTCACATCATGTGATTAGTCGTCAGCTAGCACTACTTTAATTGCATTCTGTTTATAATAATACTGAAAATATTGGCCAATAAAAGTAACCAGGGAGCTGTTTTATCCTCAAGAATATAGTAACACTTAAATATAGTAAATACTAACAGATACTGGGGTTTTTTTTGGACCAGTTTGGGGTTTTTGGTTAGTTGGAGATAGAAATATATTTACTAGGGCTGTCTAAAATTTTTTTTTTAATTAAAAATAAAAATATTTGATCCTGATTAATTGGGTTTTGTGCATAGTTAACACAATTAATCGCATTTAATTGCAGATAGAAATAGGTTTTATCTAGTAGGGGAAATTGCTTTGTGGTAAAAAATTAAATGTGCAACTACAATGATAATTACGTCACATTTTATGTAATAGGATATCAATTTTTGAATTATGGGCCATTATTCAAAACAATACAGTCAGCAAGCATATTTTTATATGACTATTTTTCTTCATTATTAGCATATTAGCTCTTAAACTCGCCAAGAAACGTTCAGCAGATACAAAATGTGAGCGAGTGAGACCTCTCACACTAACATGTTTTTGTATATTTGTGTCAGCTCAAAATAAGATGAATTTATTTATGATACTGTTTTTAAATTCTAAATGTTTGTGAGTAAAAAGTCTATTTATGAACATTCAGGAAGGATTCTTCTTCTTCTTCTTCTTCTTCTTCTTCTTCTGCTTCTTCTGCTTCTTCTGCTTCTTCTGCTTCTTCTTCTTCTTCTTCTTCTTCTTCTTCTTATTATTATTCTTATTCTTATTCTTATTCTTATTCTTATTCTTATTCTTATTCTTATTCTTATTCTTATTCTTATTCTTCTTATTCTTATTGTTATTCTTATTCTTATTCTTATTCTTATTCTTATTCTTATTCTTATTCTTATTCTTATTCTTATTCTTATTCTTATTCTTATTCTTATTCTTATTCTTATTCTTATTCTTATTCTTATTCTTATTCTTATTCTTATTCTTATTCTTATTCTTATTCTTGTTATTGTTATTCTTATTGTTATTCTTATTGTTATTCTTATTGTTATTCTTATTCTTATTCTTATTCTTATTCTTCTTCTTCTTCTTCTTCTTCTTCTTCTTCTTCTTCTTCTTCTTATTCTTATTCTTATTCTTATTCTTATTCTTATTCTTATTCTTATTCTTATTCTTATTCTTATTCTTATTCTTATTCTTATTCTTATTCTTATTCTTATTCTTATTCTTCTTCTTCTTCTTCTTCTTCTTCTTCTTCTTATTCTTCTTATTATTCTTATTCTTATTCTTATTCTTATTCTTATTCTTATTCTTATTCTTATTCTTATTCTTATTCTTCTTATTCTTATTCTTATTCTTATTCTTATTCTTATTCTTATTCTTATTCTTATTCTTATTCTTCTTCTTCTTCTTCTTCTTCTTCTTCTTCTTCTTCTTCTTCTTCTTCTTCTTCTTCTTCTTCTTCTTATTATTATTATTATTATTATTATTATTATTATTATTATTATTATTATTATTATTATTATTATGATGATGATGATGATGATGATGATGATGAACGTGTCCAATGTGTCCATCAAAGGCGCTTCTCCCTGATGGTGATGCACATCCCCACTCTCACCTCTCTGGGTCTGCGCTCGCTGCGAGAGATCAGCGACGGCAGCGTGTACATCAGCCAGAACGCCAGGTTGTGCTACCTCCACACTGTCAACTGGGCCAGGTTGCTGAGGGGCCACAGAGTCCAAGTGAACAGCATCAACACCAACAGGCCGCTGGTGGAATGCGGTAGAGTTCCTCGCTTTTCCACCTTTTGGTGTCGTTGCTTGAGCGTTGCTGCAAACACATCCTTTGCTACGCCGCAGTGGCGCAGGGCCACGTGTGTGACCCGCTGTGTTCCGACTCCGGTTGCTGGGGCCCCGGTCCCGACGAGTGTCTCTCCTGCAAGAACTACAGCCGAAACGGCACTTGTGTGGACAGCTGTCGTTTTTATACCGGGTGGGTTCCTGTGGTGGATACGAGATGTTTGTCAGTTATTCTATCCCATCCATCATGTCTATATTTGACTTTTGCTTTTGAAGATCTCCAAGGGAATTCGCCAGTCCTGACCGAGAGTGTGTTGCCTGCCATCCGGAGTGTAAAGCTCAGCATGGAAAGTCCAGCTGTACTGGACCGGTAAGAACTTAGCCTGGAAGAGACGAAGCCTGAAGGAACATGTCCACAAACACCTCTCTTGTTCTCGTAGGGTGCGTATGAATGTGTGGCGTGTGCCAACCTCCGTGATGGTCCATACTGCATGTCCTCTTGCCCGGCTGGGGTGAATGACGGACGGAGAGGACTCATCTTCAAATATCCCAACAAGGAAGGTCACTGTGAACCATGTCACCATAATTGCACCCAAGGGTGAGATCCAGATGATTTCATATGTTTTATAACCAAAGTATCCTTCCTTAGTACATACGTATATGCGTTATGGAAACATATCTTCATGGAACAGATGCTGGGGTCCAGAACTCAGTGATTGTCTTGAGACCGTCAGACTGGCGGCCAGCAGGTCAGTGGCTCCCCCTGTTGGTGAATGTCTGAAGCTACATCAGTCCTGACATCACATGATTGGTGGACCATGCCAAGTATCTGATCTCCTTGCTGCTGCTGCCACAGGACCCAAAGTCATGACATCATTCATCTCACTTGACTCCATTTCTCTGACATTTCTGACATTTTATCATCTCCTTTTCTCCAAAGCGGCCACATCACAGGCATCGCTTTAGGTGTTCCGGCTGGCTTGATCTTCTGCCTGGTGTTGTTTTTCCTGGGTGTGCTCTACCACCGAGGCCTGGCCATACGCCGCAAGAGAGCCATGAGGAGGTACCTAGAGAGTGGAGAGGTGAGTTGGTCCCAGGAAGTGCCAATAGATATACATAGTAGATAGATGGACAGATAGATGGATGGGCGGATAGATGGATGGATGGATGGATAGATAGATGGACGGATGGATGATGGATAGATGGATGGATGGATGGATGGGCAGATAGATGGATGGATGGACGGATATATGGACGGATGGACAGATATATGGATGGATGATGGATGCATGGATGGATGGATGGACAGATTGATGGATGGATGGATGATGGATGATGGATGCATGGATAGATGGATAGATGGATAGATGGATGGATGATGGACGGATGGATAGATAGCAAGATGGATGGATGGACAGATATATGGATGGATGATGGATGCATGGATGGATGGATGGACAGATTGATGGATGGATGGATGGATGGACGGATGGATAGATAGATAGCAAGATGGATGGACGGATATATGGACGGATGGACAGATATATGGATGCATGGATGGATGGATGGACAGATTGATGGATGGATGCATAGATGGACAGATTGATGGATGGATGGTTGGATGGATGATGGATGCATGGATAGATGGATAGATGGATGGATGATGGACGGATGGATAGATAGCAAGATGGATGGATGGATATATGGACGGATGGACAGATATATGGATGGATGATGGATGCATGGATGGATGGATGGACAGATTGATGGATGGATGGATGGATGGATGGATGGATGGATGGATAGATAGATACACCAAGAAATGGACGTTCATGAGGACATTGTTCTTCTGTATTGGCAGTGTTTTGAGCCACTGGGTCCCGGGGAGAAAGGAACCCAGGTTCATGCCCACATCCTGAAGCCATCAGAGCTAAAAAAGCTCAAAGTCCTCGGATCGGGTGTTTTTGGCACCGTGCACAGGGTATACATGAACTTCTTGAGGTTTTGGAGACAAGATGAGGAACATGAAGTTGAACATGTTGTTTCAGTTGTATGTTTCTGTTCTGAAGGGGTTCTGGACTCCAGAAGGAGAGACAGTAAAGATCCCCGTGGCCATCAAGACCATTCAGGACAGCTCAGGTCGTCAGACCTTCACTGAGTTAACTAATGTGAGAACCTGACTATCTTGAACAAAAGCCGAGGGAACCGGGACTTCATTGTTTCATCTCCACACAGCACATGCTCTTAATGGGCAGCCTGGACCATCCCTACATTGTTAGGATTCTGGGAATATGTCCCGGGTCCAGTCTGCAGCTGGTGACTCAGCTGAGTTCACTTGGCTCCTTGTTGGAGCACATCAAGCAGCACGGGAACAGCCTGGGCCCCCAACGCCTCCTCAACTGGTGTGTGCAGATTGCCAAAGTAGGTGGATGTGGAGTGACGTTTGTTTTGGGACCGAGTGGACTCTGGTGACATATTTGCTTCTCAGGGTATGTACTACCTGGAGGAACACTGCGTGGTGCACAGGAACCTGGCGGCAAAGAACATCCTGCTGAAGAACACCTACCAAGTTCAGATATCTGACTACGGAGTAGCTGCTCTCCTTTATCCTGACGACAAGAAATTTGTCTCCACCGACAAGAAGGTTGACTTTGTCGCATATTTTGTTATCAGGCGCTACGTCGAGCTGAGCTAATTCATGTGAACTAATGCAGACTCCTATCAGATGGATGGCGCTGGAGAGCATCTTGTTTGGGAGATACACACATCAAAGTGATGTCTGGAGTTATGGTAGGATGCTTCCCGTTTGTGGATCGGGAATCTGTCGATTCTCCAGTTTAATGTATGAACATCACCTGCTTCTTCTCCCAGGAGTGACAGTGTGGGAGATGATGTCGTTCGGTGCGGAGCCTTACGGTTCCGTGCAGCCGCAGGAAGTGCCGGGGCTGCTAGAGAAAGGCGAACGTCTGTCCCAACCTAACATCTGCACCATAGACGTCTACATGGTCATGGTCAAATGTGAGTGGCACCACGGTGGACGTGAACGTCGCATCTTGGAGGTTAAACAGAGCTGTTTCGTTTTCAGGTTGGATGATTGATGAAAACATCAGGCCCACCTTCAAAGAGCTGGCAAATGACTTCACGCGCATGGCAAGAGATCCACCGAGGTACCTTGTCATCAAGGTAAGGTACTCGTCATTTGACTGAAAAACTAGCTAGAACATCTCGCAGTTTTACCTAATTGTCAGCCAATTTTGCAGATGGAAGGACAAGACGTCCATCGCAGAGATTCCGAGCAAGGACTGCTTGACCCAGATTTGGTGGATGACGCCGCGGAAGGATTGGAGGAAGGTTTAGACACACCTCCTCTGCAACACTCTCCATCATGGAGCCTCTCTCGCTCCAGGATGAACTGCCCCAGGGTAACTGAATCCATTTTCATTTGGCCTACGGTTGTCACTAACAGAGGCAATGAATCACTGCTGCCCTCTGATTTGTAGAGCGGTGCATCTCAAGCCGGCCCTGTTGGATACCTACCGATGACTCCAAGTCCTGTGGAAAGTATTCGCCAGGTGTGATGCACCCGCACGTACACACAGAGACGCACACTGCGTGCTTTCAATAACATTTAGATCAGGGGTGCTCACACCTTTTCAGCATGCGAGCTACTTTTAAAATGACCGAGTCAAAATGATCTACCCACTACAAAAATGCAAAACATCTATTTATTTTCAAATGTATTGAGGATTATTTGTACGTACAATGTATGTTGATGTACCTTACATAACCAAATGAGCCAATATTGCAAAACACACATAATTAACTATTAACATTTTTTGTAATTACCTGAGTTTACTTTGATGACTTGCACTGAATTGAACCAGCCAGGGATGCATAGTCCGGACAGTAGCTGCTGATAGCCAGCCTCAAGCACACTTCCAAATGTTTATCAGTCATGGATAATATCCGTATCATAATATCCGTATAATATTCCATATCCGTATGGAAGTGATATGTTTTTTGCCTTTTTACTTGGTCCAGTTTTTGCCTTTTTACTTGGTCCAGCTCCTTCACTCATTTTAGTGACCATAAACTTTAGCGAGGGCTTAAAATCTCGCAATTCGCCGACTAGCTTAGCACTTTGCATCGTTGTTTACGCATGAGCGGTGACCTAAAGGTCAAAATTCAGTTGTCATCTGACTGGTTGTCCTGTATGTCAATCAAGTAACGGGGATGGATGATAGGCTGACATCGTAAGTTCTGCTGCACTTAGAGACGTTGTTTGATTTGATTGGTCGCCCGAAGGGCAACATTCAGTTGTCATCTGAATGGCTGCCCTGTATATCAATCAAGTGACGGCATTGATGCTGGGATGATATTTTTTTAATGTCACGCCGCGATCGACCAGCGATCGACCAGTACCACCTCCGCGATCGACCGGTAGCTCGCGATCGACTTAATGAGCACCCCTGGTTTAGATGATAAGTCATGATAAGTCAGTGGTTTCCAGTCAGTAGCTCATGAACTAGCCACTTTTCAAGTAGCTTTATTCCTTTACTATCAACTCCTATATTGACAAAATTACAAAGTGGGTTTCGGCAGTAGTCCAGAAGTTCTCAGTAGCGCTTAGGAGCGGGTGGAATAAATTAAAACTGACTCTTTTGTAAAGCTAAGGAAATACAGCTGGAATAGGTGCAGATTCTAGAATATCTAGAAAGCTATGTGTGCAAGTTATTGTGTGTCGCTGCTCTATAGGAGTCCACAACTCAATACAAAGGGCCGAATAAACATAAATGAGCATAATCGGTCCTCTTTAAAGATTTTCCAAGTCTTAACTTGGAAAATCTGGCACAACTTAATGGCGGCCGACTACAATGGAACCTTGGTTAGCGTCATTAATTCGTTCCAGAAGGTTTGACTCTAACTGAAACGGATGTTAACCAAAAAAATTTTTATTTTTATTTTAATAATGTAAATCAAAGTAATCTATTCCAGAAACCATAGATGTCAACACAAAACATATTTTTATTAAAGATGCTCCAATCTATCAGACAAGTTCATTAAATAACCACGTTCAATCCCTTTTTCACACAGGGCCATGTAGGTTTTCCACCCAAAATTAAGACACATGACCCACTAAAAACAAATCCACAACAGACCAGTTAAGAATCACTACATTATCGTGCTTGCATACTATATTTACGATTTCCAAACATTCATATGAGAATATGTTCATATGTAAGCTGCGATTAATCCTAATCTGCTTTGTTGTTTCAGTTGTGGTTGCAGAAGTCCCGTCGGAGCTCTGTGAGAACATTACCAGAAAGGTCAGAGGTCAGGGGGAGTGGTAGGGACCCAGAGCCGCATGACGAAGGCTTTAGGACTGCAGGCGCTCCTCACAGGATTCGTCTTGGCTCCGAAAGAGGTCATTCCCGTGTATCCGTCAGTCGGCACAGGAAGCTTTCAACAGCATCAAGTCCACCCTCGTACAAGGTGTGGATGGCAGATGGGGAGGAAGAAGAAGAGGAGGCGGAGGAGGAGGAGGAGCTGGACCACTACGGTTACGTACTTCCTGGGTCACTCAGCACTTCTCAGAGAGGTAAAATATCCAAAGAAAAGAAAAGAGCATGTACATTATTTGTTTGTTATACTCCATTTCCTTGGCTCACAGCCTCCAAAGTCAACCATTCTGGGCAGAGAACCTCGAGGTTAACAAAGAATCATCTGCCAATCTTGGTGAAAAATACGCCCATGGACTATGAGGTCATGAGCCACACTCTCTCCACGATAGACGTCTCCTCGAAGAATGACAGAACCTCACCGATGCCTTCTCCAAGTGTCAATACTCTGTTACCTGCAGAGGACATGATGGCCGCTGAGGACACCCTGACAGCGATTCCAGTTGTAGACAATCAGCAGGTAAATGAGGACAATGGTGGCAAGAAACACTCAGCTGAGGAACATCAGCTCGGTATTGACCAGCAAATCAAAGCTATGGAGGACTGCGCACCGGTAGCACAGCTAAAAGTCAAATATGAATACATGGACATCAGACGCTCTGACTCCACAGAAGAGGAGGAGCTGCCGCTGGAGAGACACGAAACATCTGCAGCGGAGCCAAAACAAACAGCTGAAGAAGAGGAGAGCCAATTAGGCGATGAAGGCACAAATAAACAAGAACTACTTCAAGGGAACCAAGGTCTACACATTCCAGGCGTGGTCACAGATGACGGAGAGAAGGACTGTGAGGAGATGGTTACATTTGAAGGCACACCCGATGGGTGGGAGCAGGCAGACTACCAGAACCTTCAAGCGAAGGGTGAGGTGGGGGGCAGCAGGTGTGCAGGGATCGGGGGATACATCAAGGTGTGCGCAGGAATGGGCGAGACCGGCGCCAGCTCATCTTTCGACAATCCTGACTACTGGCACAGCAGACTGTTCCTCAAGCCAGATGCCGTGCGTACCTAATCATGTGGCCTGGGACCTGCACGCGCCAACGGCTGCGACTATAAACACGTCTCTCTTTGCTTTGTTGTATTGTTCAACATTTATCGTTAAGCATCAAGAACTGGGATGAAAGTAGCATCTCATGGTGTCAATCTGGTGTCATGGTGCATTCAATGGGACTATGTATAGCTGCATTTTGTACATTTCCTTATTGCATGAATAACTGCCATTATTTTGGAAGTATGTAATCTTTGTTTTGGCAATTGTTTTATATTGTCCTGCCGTGTGTTTAAATAAAACAAGTACACATTGACTTATTTCTAATTTATTATTCACTACAATTCAAATACAAATATAAAATATTCAATATTTTCAGTGCAGCCCTAATCCTCCTTCATCGTGTTTCATGTTTAATTGTATGTATAGAATATTTCCTGGTGACCAAAATTTAGTTTATGGTCGCAAAAGGCCCCAGAGCCGCAATTTGGACACCCTGGATGAAATGAATGGAGATCCAGCAGGTCCCCCTGCTGCATACCCGTCAAGAGCACCATCTGTGCTATCAAACACGCAGGTGAAAACATTCTGCTTTGGAAGTATTTTACATATTTAATGAAAATATATTTTCGTCATGTCTTTGTTAAAAACTTGCCTGTACAAATTGGTTGTTCTCTAATACTGTAAAATTAAAGGACTTTGGCACGACACATTGTTAAATACATTTAACTTGTAGCATGTCTCAGTTTGTAGCAACGATAACGAGGACGTGAACTATCTTGGCTTGACTGTACAGCATCTTTGTTAGAGGGCGGGGTCTAGCGGCTGTAGGCTAGTTGCAGAAGACTGGCGGGCGGTGAGAGCGAGCGGCGTGGTGCATCCTGAACCTCGCAGGGTAGAATTTCTAAAAGTTACTCTGCCTTCTCGGACGTACTGCCAACATGTCTGGTGATGAGGAAACCGAGGAGCAGACCGTCGCCGACGATTTGGTGGTTACCAAGTATAAAATGGGTGCAGAGATTGCCAACCGTAAGTAGTTGTAGAGTTAAATGTCACCATCCTTGTCATGTTAGCTAGCCCAGCAGCTGCCGTGCCATGTGCCACGGCGTGGCCAACCGTGGTCGTTTGCGGCAAAGTCTTTTCTCGTCTAAGTCATCCCTGTCTGGACGGGGCGACATATTTCAGGAGACGATTTCGTAATGTGTGACGATTGGTTTATCGTCACGTTGCCGCTTCGTTAGCATTGGCTAGCTGGACAGCTAAGTGACCGAGTTAGCTCAAAGTGCTAACAGATATTGGCATGTCAAATGTGGAGATAAAGGTGTGGAGATTAGAAGCAAGGCCGTTGGAATAGCTAATTCGAATCGAATCTTGTTATTTTAAGCTATTTTATTTGGTAAATAGCTGAAATGTAATGGCAAACTAGATCACATTGCACCAATGATGATATATATATATATTGTATTATATATTATTACCACCATTGTTTTTCACTTTAGCACCTGATACAACTAAAGGTACATTTTTTTGGACAGATATAATGATGATAACATAAATAGTTTAATTTAAGAGATGGTATCTAGTAACTTCCATGTTTTTTTTCATTAATTCTTACTTGAATAACTAATATATTTCCCCAAAAATTTACTCTTATAAGCTATTTTCATTGTCATCGTTCTATTTGTCCAAACAACTGTACTTATAGTTGTACCAGGTATTCAGATGAACAAGAAACTGAAGAAAAAAAAAGTCTAATATAAAATAAAACAAAAAAACCTGCCTACTTTTGTTGAAGTAATTATTGCACACTTTCTGTAAATTCGATAAACTTCATTTCACTTCTCCTCTATCACTGTGTTGGTCTGCTATATGATAATATTTAAAGGGGAACTATGATGCTCATTTTTCGGCCCTTTGTATTGAGTTGTGGACTCCTATAGAGCAGCTACACACAATAACCAACACACAGAGCTTTATGGTTCTTCCAGAACCTGCACCTATTCGGCTGTATTTCCTTGGATTTCGTGGTACCCGCAAAAAACGTCTGTTTTTAATTTATTTAAAAAATTACATTAAGCAATTCTGATTCAAAATTTAAAGCACAAAAATAATAATGATAATTTGTGACCAGTGCTATTTTTGGAACATGCTTCGCAAGCGCCATAAGTGGTCAGATGATTTGACAGTTGTTGCATGCACCTGCCTACGTTAGTTTAAATAATGATTGCATTTTGTGTACACCACTATCTGCATCTATCATCTATCATATCTGTACTTGGAGTGGGCGGAGTACAAACTGAAAGTGGGCGTAATTTAACTGAAAATGGGCGGTGCTTATGTATGTATGTCTGTACATTATTTTAAACGCCGGCAGTGACGAGCCGTATACAGCTCTCTTGTGAAATGGAATATATTTTTTCAATCCTTCAGACGCCCTGAAGATGGTGGTTGCCGGGGCCACTGCTGGCGTGTCTGTGCTCAGCCTGTGTGAAAAGGGAGACGCTTTTATCATGGCCGAAGCTGGGAAAATCTTCAAGAAGGAAAAAGAGATGAAGAAAGGTATGCATCTTGTACGAGTGTTGGTATATTCACGTGGCATCACATCTTACTATGTATGTTCTCCCTCCTCCCTTTCAGGTGTCGCCTTTCCGACCTGCGTGTCTGTTAATAACTGCGTGTGCCATCACTCCCCACTCAAGAGCGATCCCAACATCCTCCTCCAGGACGGGGACCTCGTCAAAGTGTATGTGAGCCGCTGAAACTGCTGTTGGCAATCCTTTCAGATGTTTATCTTTTTTCTTCTGCGTGTTCAGTGATCTGGGTGTGCACGTGGACGGCTTCATTTCCAACGTGGCGCACAGCTTTGTTGTTGGCGTGACTAAGGTAAAACAGGAAAGAATAGACGGAAATGACGTGTTACGTACAGCATGAACAGCGAGCTCAACGTTGGTGTCTGCAGGATAAGCCCCTGACAGGCCGCAAGGCTGACGTCATCGCAGCAGCTCATCTGTGCGCCGAGGCTGCTCTGCGTCTCGTCAAGCCGGGAAACCAGGTAATGACATTCTCCCACCACCGCCGTGGTGTATTCAGTCTTGGAGCTTCCGCTTCATCTAATGCATCTTTTTTTCTCCTCAGAACACACAGGTCACAGAGGCATGGAGCAAGATTGCCAAGTCATTCAAGTGCTCACCAATCGAAGGTGGGTGTCTCCGCTTGGGTGTCTGCATCACGTGTGTGCTTACCATTTCATCTGGTGTTTGATTTCAGGCCTGCTGTCCCATCAACTCAAACAGCATGTCATAGATGGAGAGAAAACTATTATCCAGAATCCAACGGACCAGCAAAAGTGGGTTCACTGAAGCCATATTTCCACCAGTCATCACACAGTAGTCAGCTGACGTGTCAGCTTGCCACATGGCCCGACTTTCATCTGGCTTACATTTCCACTGGGTCTGCAGGCGGCATGGAGATACCCGTGTCAGCAATGTAAATAGTGTGTCATCATAGCAGAGTTGAACAAAGTGACATCAAGCACAGGACAACCATGAAGTCCCTCCCATTCTATTACTATTGACACAGATGAGTAACCATTGTCTGTCCACCAATTAACAGTGCAGCTAGTCTAGATGCAGTACTTCTGCGCTAGACCCCATCCATTCCATACCACTGTGTTTGGTACCCCCAACAGAAATAGTCAACAGTAGCTTGAGTAATATTAAACTCTGGTCCCTCTGCTCCCCACCCATGAGTACATGGATGACTTTGTGTCCTCTTGTAGGAAGGACCATGAGAAGGCTGAGTTTGAGGTGCATGAAGTGTATGCAGTGGATGTGCTCATCAGCACTGGAGAAGGCAAGGTTAGTCCAACGTTAGAAATCCCCATTAGTCCTTCTTTGATATGCCGGTGTCTAAATATATGCTGTATTCCGAAAATCAGGCAAAGGATGGCGGTCTCAGGACCACAGTTTACAAACGAGACCCCAACAAGGTGTATGGATTAAAGATGAAGACCTCTCGGATGTTCTTCAGCGAGATGGAGCGACGCTTTGATACAATGGCGTTCACGCTGCGGTAACTTTTTAAAGTTTTACATAAAGCTTGTATCGTTTTACTACAGAAAAAACACAATGTGTTGCATGGCATGAGTCAATGTACAATTTTCTCTCAAAAACTGTCAAAAGGTTAGTTGGCTTGTTAGATGAATGCATTTTCTTAGTCTGATACCGAGCAGACATGGCAGAGTACTTTCCCTCTCCTGGTTCTATGGTTGTCGTCATATTTCTCCTCACTGGTACTGGCATCAAAAATAATAATAAAAAAAGAACACACTAGATTATGTAGATGCTCACCATCAGGAAAAGTACATATGTCTCCCAAACACTTTTCTCGGTTTTGTTTTCTAAGGGCTGACTCTGCAGTTTCCACAGTACTGTACTGCTATAATTGGAATTAGATTCCATCTTGCCAATTTTCTCCCTCTGATTTCTCTGCACTTGTGTGTTGCGTCAGAGCATTTGAGGACGAGGGCAAAGCCCGGCTGGGTGTGGTGGAGTGTGCCAAGCATGATTTGCTGCAGCCGTTTAATGTTCTGCAGGAGAAGGACGGTGAGCAACCATCGTGCTTTTTTTCCTCCCACTTGTTGAATCATTCTCTCCACGCTAACTGAGCTAACCCCCCTTTGTGTCCAGGCGAGTTTGTAGCCCAGTTTAAGTTCACCGTGTTGCTCATGGCCAATGGACCGCTACGAATTACAAACAGCCTCTATGAACCTGAATTGTACAAGTCTGAGCACGAGGTAGAAGACCCGGAATTGAAGGTAAGACGCGTGTGATGAATGGGACAGCACATCCTTAGCCGGTGAGGATGATGCCTGACTAATGGGCGGCCATACGGCGCTGAGTCAGCGTTTTCTAAGCCATTAAGTGTTGATATACTGTGTCCCGGTGTTCATGAGGTTATGAAAGTCATTTCCTTTTCTTCCCTCCTAATTAAGGCATTGCTTCAAAGCTCAGCCAGCCGTAAGACGCAAAAGAAAAAGAAAAAGAAGGTGCGTTAGAGTCTCTGGATGTAGCTCATTGGTGCTTCTTGTTGTGATCTAAATACATTTCCACCTTTCATCAAGGCCTCAAAGACTGTGGAGAATGCAACAGGACAGGCGATGGAGACTGAAGCTGCAGAATAAATTGCCCCAGCCAGCAATTTGTGACGCACCCCAAGACCAGACGTCAAACACTTGTGTCCCGGCTGTATGAGGCACGAGGTCATAGCTGCTCCCAACACTTCCGAAATCTAACACGTCAGTCTGGGATGATGATGCTGCTAAATTCTGTCAACTAAAACATACATGGTGGTCATTGTCCTTGAAGCAGCTTTTGTCTCTGCAACAGTGGATACAACTCAAGGGATTTATGTGTGGGTGTTAATAGAGCAAAGAAGGAATATTCTCATTTGACCTTGAACCTTCATCCAACTTTGCCACAGTAAATGCATTGAAGCAATATTGTCAAATAAAGAGTTTGATGAAGCTGCCAAGGATAATGAATGGTCCCGGTGTTGGTGAGATTGATGACGTCCCTGACCTGATGCCAAGGCAAATGAGACTTGAGCTAGTTGTGTGGTAATGTTTTTAGCATCTTCAGTCCTCGTGTAACTATTTTCACACAAGTTATTTTTTATGACACAGAGTCAGCAGAATACAGATTGTCGGTTTGTATACTCTTACAATGAATACTGCAAGGTATCGTACTGTATGCTCTGCTGACAATACGATATGAGTGGATGAAAACAACCCAGCATTGGTTGTGCATTTAGGCCTGATATTCTGTGTTTACATAAATCCTCATGGATTCTTTTGTAAAACAAACCAGTTGGAGACTCTCTTTGGAATGATTAAAAAAAGCCACCTGACATTTGTGTGTTATGAGCGCTGTCATCTGATTCAACGTGTGAATAAGTCCTGATATTTGTCCGGATGATAAATTGCATCAAGGCCTCCCAGCGCGGGGAATCCATTGATGGTATGATGATCTCCAGCGGTCATGTTTTAGGATGCAATGAAAAAATGTAACCTCACACACGAGCACAACAAATTCTATTTTTGAAAGAGATAAATAAATGACCCTTTTACAGCTCGGTTTTCCATTAGGGACGTCCTGAGATCTCGCGAGATTAAAATGTGATGAGATTTCCTGTTTGAAAAAAAAAAAAACTGTCTCGTGATAATAAATTAATCGGATGAAAAATGAAAATGAATTTGATCATTTTGCCAGCTTCATATATTGCCATGTGCATTTGTCTTTGTTTCTTTTCTTCATCTCTTGTCTTCTGAAGCGGCAGGGAGAGGATTCACTCTGCAGGTTCAGCACCTACACGCTTCATAGAACAACTACAAGACAGCTGGGATAGGCTCCAGCACCCCCACGGCCCTCGTGAGCATTAGCAGTAGAAAAGGAATGACTGAATGAATTATTTATAATTCTGATTTTTTTTAAGTATCTGTATCGGATTGATACCAAATCTATCAGTATCGCACACCACTAATTAGTATCTCATAAGTAAAGCTGTCATAAAAAGGACTCAATTCCCCATGTTGCATCGCTTCGTGACGTTTAAATAGTCCTTTGTGGAACTGTCGCGATTTTATGACATCACACCCCAAGCGGCGTCCTGGTGACTGGTAAGTGTTGAAAATGTGTTGCTACTACAATCCGAGGTAATCCTCCACTCGTGAAAGTAATCGAACTGATTTTGCACAGGTATCTGACTCGTTTCAGGCTAACCCTTCGCCATGAGAGCCAAGGTATGTATAATCCACCCCATACATGTCACAAAGATTGTTATGGTGCGAATGGTTGCTTGCTACTGGCTAGCTAGCTAACTAGCTTGGCGAGTACGTGCAATGTGTTAGCGCCGTAATAGGAAATGCCTATGTGTATATCATTATGTAATCTTAATGTTATAACTGTACGTGGTTGGTTAGTTATAAGTTAAACCTTTATATAATCTCGATACACTGATTTCTAACATTTATGGTTTCCCTCTCGTGCAGTGGAGAAAAAAGCGCATGCGCAGGTGAGCAGTCATGCTTGTACAGTCCTGTTTACAGTGTCGACGTGTTTTTCCTCGAAGCATTAATTTTAAATTCGTTACGTAGGCTGAAGCGCAAAAGGAGAAAGATGAGGCAGAGGTCCAAGTAAGGTGTCCCCTGGAGGAAGTGGATGTGATATTATCACTTTGCCAGTACTCTGAGGACATTGGAGAGCCAAGATGCCTCATGAAGTGTTGACTGAATCAGGCACAAGTTGCTGATCAAGGTGGACTCTGATTGTTTGTTCCTTTCAACCCTTTTTTTCTCCAAAATTCAAACTTTTGTTTCTATGCTTTGATTAAAGGTTTGTGGGTCTAAAAGTACTTGTTTTGTCTTGTTATACTTTCCATAGCACAGTACATAGTACAGTAAATTTCTAAATCTCCAACTGACTCTCTATGTAAGTATCAGATTTGCCAGGAAATGTACTTTAATGTGAATTATTGAATGACTTGTATTTTAACAGTTTCTATAGGTGCAATACTATAATACTGTGTAATGATATCACAGCTGTCAACGTGCTTTTCAGTCATTTAAGTCAAGCCATTACTTTTTAAATCGGTCTATATATTCTTAAACCAGTTTCAACATGGTTTACATGGTTCCATGTAAGAAATGTGGCGCTAGTCCATTTCTCTACACATCTCATGATTTGAGTGGCTGTGTTGTGTAACCTTTTTGTTCAAAGCTTATCAAGCGCAAACGACTTATTTTCCCCTGAAGAAAAAAGCTCATAATTCAGTCTGGCCTCAGAGTTATGCAGGGATTAACTCTTTCAGATTACTGCAGTGGTTGGAGCTATCACATCAACGCTACATGTAACTTGTAGGTACTCAAAGTCGCTACAGCAACCAGTCCGCAGGTTTTCAAAGTGGGACGTCGGGTAACTTAAACTGCAAAGATGCGGCAACATTTCATCGGTTTTGTGTCCTTCCAATGTGACATGGTATCATTTCCACATGGCAACGCTGAGGACAGCATGAGTGCAGCTTCTGCTTCCACTTATGTACGTTGCCACATGACGAGCATTTCTCAGCTGACAGGCCTGGTAACCCATGTGAGCCTTCTGGTACACTTGAATGACTTACTTTTTATAGCAGAAAATGGAATGTGTCAACATTTAGTGTTAACTATCCTTGATTATATCGCCAATCATAACATGACTGCAAACTGTTAATTTCTTCTTGAGTCTGCTTTTGTGTTTGTTTGTGCGACAGAAAAGTACCATTTATTTGTGCAAATTTTATTCACTTAATTTGTAATTGTGAAAAATACTTTTTGGTATCACTTGGTAACGTCCTAGCTGGCAGTGGCGATCTTGTAGTTTTTGTAGTGATGGGCGGTGCTTTTGGTACATGAGCCTTCATGGTGGACGAAGACGACTTAATTCATCTCTTAATACTGCCAAAATCATATCACAATTATAGAAAGCATCGATAATGTGTAAAATTGCATAGAGAGGCATATCATGCATTGGGGATGAATATCACTATTATCAAAGCATGAAACCCAGTTAATCGTTAATAGTCAAATACATACAATACACCTGAGTTTACATTTCTGCTACAAATGTCAAACATCAATCACTGGTGGAAGCTGCCTGTAAATTTGGTGCTCGGCCAAACGCATCAGACAACTCAAAATGTCGTCATTACAATAACATTTGGAGCAGCTCAGAATCAATATTCATTTAATAACATGACCAAAACAGAACTCACCATTGTATGCTCTTTAGAAGCTGTAAGCCAGTTCTACTGCGGGGCATTTTTTCCTCCTCCATCTGCCCTGTGGGTGATGATGTGTGCAAAGCGTTAGACTAATCAGCTTGGCCAACAGTGCTCCGATCAACCAGACGGAAAAAGGCTCGTGTTTTTGTGGGCCAGTTGGTCCTGTGAGGCAAAGCTGAAATGTGATTGGTTAATGAACAGCTCCATTGTCACTAGACTTGTAGGGGCACCCACCAGCACCGCTCATTCTTTAGACCCTGGACAGATTAGGTTGAGATGGCAAGACATAGTAGAAGCTGAAGTCTGATTGGCCAAAAGAGCTTCTGTATTGTTGTATATACTGTATGAACACTTTTTAAATCGAGTTCTGGCTTGAATTGACGCCCTGGACAGCTCGACACTGTGGAGCCCTGCAATGTGCTGACTCGGGCCGCACGGTGCACAAGTGGTTTGAATGGGTTCAAATCTCCGCTTGGGTATGTGTGCGTGTACTCCGGTTTCCTCCCACATTCCAAAAACATCCATCCATCCATCCATTTTCCTCCGCTTATCCGGGTCCGGGTCGCGGGGGCAGCAGTCTTAGAAGGGAAGCCCAGACTTCCCGGTCCCCGGCCACCTCCTCCAGCTCCACCGGGAGGACACCAAGGCGTTCCCAGGCCAGCTGTGAGACATAGTCCCTCCAGCGTGTCCTAGGTCTGCCCCGGGGCCTTTTCCCGGCTGGGCATGCCCGGAACACCTCCCCAGGGAGGCGTCCGGGAGGCATCCGGACTAGATGCCCGAGCCACCTCAACTGACTCCTCTCGATGTGAAGGAGAAGCGGCTCTACTCTGAGCCCCTCCCGGATGGCTGAGCTCCTCACCCTATCTCTTAGGGTGAGTCCAGCTACCCTACGGAGGAAACTCATTTCAGCCGCCTGTATCCGCGATCTCATTCTTTCGGTCATGACCCAAAGCTCATGACCATAGGTGAGGGTGGGAACAAAGATCGACCGGAAAATTGAGAGCTTTGCCCTCCGGCTCAGCTCTCTTTTCACCACGACGGTCCGGTACAGCGACCGCATTACTGCCGAGGCTGCACCGATCCGTCTGTCGACCTCACGCTCCCACTTTCCCTCACTCGTGAACAAGACCCCAAGATACTTAAACTCCTCCACCTGGGGAAGGACCTCATTCCCAACCCGGAGAGAGCACTCCACCCTTTCCCGACTGAGAACCATGGCCTCTGATTTGGAGGTACTGAGTCTCATCCCAGCCGCTTCACACTCAGATGCAAACCGTCCCAGTAAACGCTGAAGGTCGCAGCCCGAAGAAGCCATAAGAACCACATCATCTGCAAATAGCAGAGATGAGATTCTAAGGCCCCCGAACTGGACTCCCTCAACACCTTGGCTGCGCCTAGAAATTCTGTCCATGAAAATTGTGAACAGAATCGGTGACAAAGGGCAGCCTTGGCGGAGACCAACGTTTACCGGAAACAGGCTCGACTTACTACTGGCAATGCGAACCAGACTCCTGCCCCGTTTGTACAAGGACCGGATAGCACGTAGTAGCGCGCCACCAATCCCGTACTCCCGGAGCACCCCCCAAAGGACGCTACGAGGGACACGGTCGAATGCCTTTTCCAGGTCTACAAAGCACATGTAGACTGGTTGGGCAAACTCCCATGCACCCTCAAGCACCCTCGTGAGGGTGTAGAGCTGGTCCAGTGTTCCACGACCAGGACGAAAACCGCATTGGACCTCTTGTATCAGAGGTTCGGCCAACGGTCGTACCCTTCTCTCCAGCACCCTGGAATAGACTTTCCCAGGGAGGCTGAGGAGTGTGATCCCCCTGTAGTTGGAACACACCCTCTGGTCACCCTTCTTGAAAAGGGGGACCACCACCCCGGTCTGCCAATCCAAAGGTACTGTTCCCGACTTCCATGCAATGTTGAAGAGACGTGTCAGCCAAGACAGTCCCTCAACATCCAGAGCCTTGAGGAATTCTGGGCGGAACTCGTCCACCCCCGGAGCTTTGCCACTGAGGAGCGTCTTAACGACCCCAGATACCTCAGCCACAGTGATGGTACTGTCCACGTATGTGTCCTCAGACTCTGCTTCCTCTATGGAAGGTATGTCAGTGGGATTGAGAAGGGCCTCAAAGTATTCCTTCCACCGTCCGACTACATCCCCAGTCGAGGTCAGCAGGCCCCCGTCTCCACTGTAAACAGTGTGGACTGGGCACTGCTTCCCTTTTCTGAGGCGCCGGATGGTTTGCCAGAACCTCTTCGAGGCCGACCGAAAGTCGTGCTCCATGGCCTCACCGAATTCCTCCCACACCCGAGTTTTTGCCTCGACCACCGCCGAAGCCGCAAACCGTTTGGCCTGACGGTACCTGTCAGCTGCTTCCGGAGTCCCACAAGCCATCAAGGCTCGATAGGACTCCTTCTTCAGCTTGACGGCAGCCCTGACCTCTGGTGTCCACCATCGGGTTCGGGGCCTGCCACCGCGACTGGCACCGACCGCCTTGCGGCCGCAGCTCCGGTCAGCTGCCTCAGCAATGGAGGCACGGAATATGGCCCATTCGGACTCAATATCCCGGTCCTCCCCCGGGATGCAGGTGAAGCTCTGCCGGAGGTGAGAGTTGAAGACTCGACGAACGGGAGACTCTGCCAGACGTTCCCAGCACACCCTCACTACTCGTTTGGGTCTACCAGGTCTGTCCAGCATTCTCCCCCGCCATCTAATCCAACTCATCACCAGGTGGTGATCAGTTGACAGCTCAGCCCCTCTCTTCACCCGTGTGTCCAGAACATGCGGACGCAGGTCTGATGATACGACTACAAAGTCGATCATAGACCTGCGGCCTAGGGTGTCCTGGTGCCAAGTGCACTTATGGACATCCCTATGTTCGAACATGGTGTTAGTTATGGACAAACTGTGGTTCGCACAGAAGTCCAATAACATCACACCGCACGGGTTCAGATCAGGGAGGCCGTTCCTCCCAATCACGCCCCTCCAGGTCACACTGTCATTGCCCACATGGGCGTTGAAGTCTCCCAGTAGAACGACGGAGTCACCAGCTGGGGTGCTCTCCAGCACCCCTCTGACGGACTCCAGGAAGGCCGGGTACTCCGAACTGCCATTTGGTGCGTACGCACAAATGACAGTCAGGACCCTTTCCCCAGCCCGAAGGCGTAGGGAAATGACCCTCTCGTTCACCGGGGCTGACTCCAACACAGAGGCACCAAGCCGGGGGGCTATTAATAATCCCACACCAGCTCGCCGCCTCTCCCCTGCAGCAACTCCAGAGTAGAACAAGGTCCAGCCCCTCTCGAGGAGTTTGGTTCCGGAACCCAAACTGTGGGTCGAGGTGAGTCCGACTATGTCTAGTCGGAATGTCTCAACCTCTCGCACAAGTTCAGGTTCCTTCCCCACCAGCGAAGTGACATTCCATGTCCCAAGAACCAGATTTGGCCGCCGAAGACCAGGTCGCCTACGCACCCGCCCTTGACCGCCTCCCAACACACATTGCACCGGACCCTTATGCTTGCCCCCGTAGATGGTGGGTCTACGAGGGGGAGATCCCGTGTGGCTTCTTCGGGCTGGGCCCGGCCGGGCTCCACGGATGAAGGCCCGACCACCAGGCGCTCGCCTGCGAGCCCCTCCCCCGGGCCTGGCTCCAGGGTGAGGCCCCGGTATCCCACATCCGGGCGAGGTACGCTTTCTCCTCTCGTTCTTGCTCATATGGGTCTTCTGAATCACTCTTGGTCTGACCCGTCACCTCGGACCTGTTTGCCTTGGGAGACCCTACCAGGGGCATATAGCCCCAGACAACATAGCTCCTCGGATCACTCGGGCACTCAAACCCCTCCACCACGATAAGGTGGTGATTCACGGAGAGGCCAAAACCTCCAAAAACATGTTAGGTTAATTTTCAATATAGGCTGCATAGAAAATGGATGGATTGATGAACATTAGTAAATAGATTTTTTTTGTTTCCCTTTGCCCCTATGACCCACAGCTAGAACCGCCACTGGCTATAACTGTACTTTTATACTTTGTTGTTTTCATACCATAGAATTGCTGTCTTTCCTGAAAGCAGGTGGCTTATTTATCATTGACTAACAAATGCTGAGCACTTGTTGTCTGAGATCACCATGTGTTAGCACAGTGAGAACTCATCAAACATTACGCCCTTTGAGCAAATATCACTTATTTAGCTGCATCCAGGCAACTTTTAAAACTCAAAAAACTGCCTCAACTAGAACTGTGCATCATCATATTGCATTAGTGATAGTACACGGTTAGTACACATCACATACAACTGCTCTTACATAATCCAAGGCCTATGCCAACAATAATTAACAGAGTTCAAATAATACACCTATGGAAGTCAAAAATAGTATCTTTAAACTAGGACTGGGAGATATATATATTTTAAAAATATCGATATTTACTTTAAAGGTGACTTATTATGTTTTTTCCACCTTTCTGACCTATAAATGTAGTTAAAATGTTGTATTATTGTGTTAAACCATGCCAAAGTTTCAGATAATGAGGTTTGCACATTTGGAAGTGATGCCTAAAAGACGTTTGGGATGCTAAAAACGCTCAATTTGAGAAGGCGTGGTAAAACTGTTCCTTTGTGATGTCACAGAGGCGCGGACTTCCTTATATGGGCGTGGCTGTAAGCCCCAAGATCTGCTTCTCTGTGTACTTGCTAGCAATGGCTTGTACGGGAAAGCCACATTTGTTTCCAATTCCTAACGACGCCAGCATCAGGCACAAGTGGTTAGAGTTCCTGATTCCCTCCCAGCAAAAATAATGCATTTTAATCTGTCAACGACATTGGACTGTTTTGTGAACACTATGCAGCTGGACTAGCTGACAAAGTGGCTGAAGCCTTTCTAACTTTACTTGGTGGTGTCGAAGAGCAAGCAGTAAGTAACAATTTATCAGTGTCATAACTGTGTTTATTTTGTGTAAATCATGGAGCAAAACCGCTTGTATAATAGCCATTCCCACCGCAAGTAGTGACCACATTAGACATTAAAACCTAATGCTAACATGCTAAAGCTACTTACCATTGAAAGACGTCTTGAAGTCATCTCTTTTCTTGAGAAACTTTGGAGTATCCAGTCTCTACTACTGGATGGGATTCGGAATCCAACACGTATGGCTGTATGTAAATATATAAATGTAAATATATATATAAATGCAACATTTTAAAAAGGTTCATCACAGTTTATTATCGAAGCTAACATGCTAGCACATTTGTGATGGAGGAGATCGACAATGAATAAGTAGTAACTCAGTAATATAAAGGTACTAAGAATACATGGTATTAAAATAATCGTTTTCACCACCTTAAAACTCGGTACAAACTCAAATATGAGGATATTTGTTTATATTGTGCGATGTCTGTTTCCTGTTGTGTTCCTCGTGAAAGGAAACGCCATCTTTAAAATTCAACATTTTTGTCGATTTTGTGGAAATTCACTTAGTGAGAAATATAGATATGGTATATAGATATTGAACCTAAATATCGGGATGCGAGCACCTGATTCCACCTGTGGTCGTGCCCAGGCTGGGTGCTGCAGTGGCGGATCACTTGGCATGCAGTCCGCATGAGCTCCTGGCCGTTATGTAAAGAGCATAGCGGGCTAGCATTGCACAATGCAGGGCTGCTTGCATGTAACATGTCGTGGATATTTGTCAGGAATTACACTGCCTCTTCCCCCTCGTAGCTAATTCTGTGTTTTAGCTCCAGTCAATCTGCCGGATTTGACGTGTCAGAGGACTAAAGCAGAGAACCCGCCCCTCAAAGCTCACTGCTGCTTCGAGCTCACCTCCTCCCCGGAGAAGAAGAAGAAGAAGAAGAAGACACGTCCACCAAACAGAATTTGTGTTTGGGGGGCTCTGCAGAACTAGGCAGTGAGGGAAAACCGGCATCCCATAATGATTTAATCCACGCAAGCTGCCACTAAAGCGGCCATCTGTGTAAGATCTAACTTCCCCACAGGACTGCGCAAAGAAGGACGACGACGGGAGGCAGCGAGCTCAAGTCACAGCCGGAGAAGTCGAACGGGTCGTGCGATGCCATCCGCGGAGGCAGCGGCGGAGGTCGGGCTGGGATACCCACCGACCTCACCGGGCCGAGCACCCGCAGGAGAGCGCGCGGTGGGCGCCCTGTGGTCCTTCGCTAAATGCCTGGGTGCGCTGCTGCCGGTCTACCTGGCTGGATACTACGGCTTCAGCATCACCTTGGTCTTGTTTGGGCTCATGGTCTACATGGGCTGGAAGCACAGTCGACTGGATAAAGCCTGGAGGCTCAACGCCGCCATGTACCTCCTGGAAAACGAGAGGGAATTCACCACTGAGAAGGTCTTTCGAGCCAAACAGGAGCTGCCCCCCTGGGTAAGGAGAATCCCCTCATTCGCACCCATGCTGGGTCTCTCTGTTTAGTTCACCACTTCATACCACTCATAAGATTTCTGATTATTACTCTTTAATGAGCCCCCCGGGGCAAGGTTTGTTTTGAATGAAGCCTTCTCCTCTCATCACAACATTTAAAAATACAACACCTTGTGAATCCATCTGTGCTAAATAGGATTTCACATGTCAAATATGAAATTACATTTCCAAGTGGAAAATATTTGCTCTTTTCACTTGAATGGAGCAGCTGGTGACCTTATGTGGCTTCCAAAAACCAGACTCATACCACACGACATGGACCACCATATCTGGACATAGAAAGACCGCATGTGGCAAATAGTAGCAGAGTGCTTTTCCCTTTGAAGTATCAAGTATAATGTACGCTGACATACCTCCAAGGGCAAATTGTTGGACTCTTAGGTCCTTGTTTGGACCGCTTCCAGGGCCCAAAACTGTTCCCAGGATGTACCAAGTGACAAGGGTACAAAAGCCATTGTCACCCTCAAAGTGCAATGATGTACTTTTTCTTGAGTGTGTTGCTGGCTTCAAGTCCTGCCTCTAAGGGCGTTGGTGTGTCCCATTAGTATCTGATATATTGGATCACAATAAACATTCCTGGCGGCTGCTCTCAGGTAAGTGTTCACATTTATGGAGATAAATAAATTGATTAAAGAAGTGGGAATGTTCAAAGTCACACAATCTGTTGTATGATGGATGGAGCACCAAATGTAAAAACAAACTGCGGGCCACAAATGTACATGTGTATTCAGTGTTACAAGTCATTTAATATTCCGGTGCCAAGTTCGAGTCCTTACCTTTATTCATTCTCCGCAGGTCAACTTCCCGGATGTAGAAAAAGTAGAGTGGATGAATAAGGTCAGTTGCATTTTCTCTCCAGCATTTTCTTGTAGTTTTTCCCTGCTGTATTTAAGACAGCAAGTGATTTCAGTAAAAGATGAACAGAAGCGCCTCACACCAATTATTAAGATAAAGAACACTCCTTCTCTGGACTTGAGGCGACTCGGCTCTTTTTGCTGGTGTAATGAAGCTGCAGTGAGAGCGGCGGTGATGCTATCTCGGCTTCTCCGTCAGTGCAGAAACATAGACCGGCAAAATGTGGACATGAATACTAATACTGCAAAGTGTCCTTCTGGAGGGGAAAATCTGATGAACTGTTATGTCAGGCACACTTTGTCGAAAAGTCATTTGCAGAATTGAAGTTCATTATTCAGTAGTAGTAGTCGATACAATCACTGCATCATTGCTGCATGACCATAAGTGTGCCTTGTAATTTTACCCGTCATTCACAATCCTTACGTGAAACATGAATACATATTTTGCTTATTCTCACAAAATCTGAACAAGTTCACATTCAAGGTATTACCACTCAATGCGTTTTCTCTTGTGTAGATCTTACAGCAAGCGTGGCCTTTTCTAGGGCAATTCCTGGAGAAGTTACTCCTGGAGACCATCGCTCCAACCATCCGAGCATCCAGTATCCATCTGCAGACTCTCAGCTTTACCAAGGTCAACTTAGGAGACAAGGTAGTATCTCATTGTTTCTAAGTGATACGTTTACACACCCTGGCAGAATCTGTCATTTTTTTGGTCACTTGAATTTTTATTAATAATACAAAGTATGAACAAAAAGAAAAAAAATGACAACTTGAGATATTGGTGAATAGAATTTTATTGTTCAATTGTATCAATTCTATGTTCATTGTATGTTTTGTCGCTAATTCAAAACATCTTCTGATGCACCAACATGGACACATCATCATTGTTGTTTCCTATACATCTCAGTACTTTAATCCTTTCTGTAATCTTGTGTTTTTTTTCGCGATGTCAAACCCAAAGTCCAGAGTGAATCTTGGAATTTGATCTGTTTTCCCATCTCTTTCCACATGTAATTTAGTCTACACCAGCATACTGGAAATCTCAGTTGGGCAGCGTGGTGGTATCCCTCGAGGTCTGGGACTTCCTGGCCATTTTGAATGATGTTACAAATCATTTATTTTACTTTAACATCAGTAAAAGTCACAAACAGTGAACATTATAACAACAACAATTATAACAATTAAGAACATATATGATCAATGTTGGTCTCATCAGTGTACATAACTTTGTTCCAGAGATTTTTAGGCTTGTCTCTGTGCTGTTTTGACTTACTTACAATTGAAGTTCCGACTCGCAATAAAACTCAACGCACATCACAGTGGGAGAGAAGGAAGTCGTCGGTAACCCGATTACCACTTGTATTTACGTCTTTATGTCTGCCTGGGTGTAATGGTGTTGTGTTCACAGGCTTTAAAAGTGGTTGGTGTGAAGGCTCACACAGAACACGATAGGAGACAAGTCATGTTGGATTTGTACCTCAGGTAATTCTTCTTATAATTCATGACTCCTTCCTTCTACATTGTTGACTGAGTGTAAGAAACCAGTCCGGTTAGGCATTTTGGGAGTTTGTTCTTCTACAGTATGTTTACTAGGGATGAGCCGGATACTTGATAAAAAACAAGTATCCGTTACAGATAACGCATTTATGCTGGCTACGAGTATGAAAGGATTCAATCTCGTCATTATCCGTATTTGTGTTATATATTCACTCTCCCAAGGCGACCAAGATGAGAAGTTGAAAACCCCTCAGCGTTTGTCACAATTCCTCCACTTTATTAGGTTTTCTTGAGCTCTGCTCTATTTTAGTTTGTGTTTTTGTCTGATTCCATGAAGTCATCATTAAACAGGCATTCTACCTACAATGTAATAATTTTATGAAGTAAAACGGTAACCTGCATTGGCTGGTACACTTACAATAAACAATAGCGACATGAAGTATTCTGCATGTATGACTGACATAAACGTACATGGTGCATTCCACTAGACAGCACTGACAGTGTTTACTTTTTTTTCTGTCTGCTTGCTTTGGCTGATTTGGTTGGTGATATAAATAGAGTTGGGAAAACTGCTTGTAGTACTGAATGCGTACTACGTGGGCTGATAGATTATTGCATGAATCACCAACTTCACACAGGTCATTAAAAATAAGTCTCAAGGATCACTTCCACTCATACACAGTACACGTATAGCTGAATAATAAACAATGCATATAGCATCCATGGCAATTCCAGACTTAAAATAATGTACAGATTTAAAGTTAAAGTACGGTACCACTTCTGGTTTATGCCCCTCCCACTCCAAGTACGATTACTTAATGTTTATTTAACACAACACAAGCTGTTTTGGAAAACTCATCCTGTCAGTCATTTGCCTTAAATAAACACGTCTCTTTCTGCAGCTATGCTGGTGATGTTGAGATCAACGTGGAAATCAAAAAGTACTTTTGCAAAGCTGGGGTTAAAGGCATTCAGGTATGATATAATGATGATAATTACAGATGTTTTTTCACACACATGAACGCAGCAGCGGCAGTGACCCCGTGGCTTCTCTCCATAGCTCCACGGAAAGCTGCGTGTGATCCTCGAGCCTCTTATTGGAGATGTCCCGCTGGTCGGGGCCGTGACCATGTTCTTCATCCGCCGACCTGTGAGTTTAACCACGTGTCTTTGCTTCTCACTTGTGGGCTGCACCTCTCACTCGACACTGTGTGATAGAAACTGGACATCAACTGGACGGGTCTCACCAACTTGTTGGATATCCCTGGACTCAAGTGAGTTGATGATGTTCTTCACAGATCAGCCATGTTGGCTTTAATTGTGTTGTAATGTCTATATTATAAGACTTATGGTGGCTTATTGATATTAGCGAATATGCTATATATGAAGGCACAGCACAAGATACACATTATATTGTTATTATATTGAGTTTATACAATATTACAAATATTCATATGGATATGTTTTGGTCCGGTATGAATATGAGTGTGAATGGTTGTTTGTCTATATGTGCCCTGTGATTGGCTGGCGACCAGTCTAGGGTGTACCCCGTCTTACGCCCGAGGGCAGCTGGGATGGGCTCCAGCACCCCCCGCGACCCTCGTGAGGAGAAGCGGTAGAAAATGAATGAATGAATGAATGTTTTGATCCAGTATGAATATGAGTGTGAATGGTTGTTTGTCTATATGTGCCCTGTGATTGGCAGGCCACCAGTCCAGGGTGTACGCCGCCTCTCGCCCCAAGACCCTTGTGAGGATAAGTGGTGGAAAATGAATGAATGAATGTTTTGTTCCCAGAATTCCTGTTCATCTTTGAGTTTTGTTTAATAGCAACAAAGGCCATGGGATTTCAGCAACAGTTTTGGGATATTCCAGCTTTTCCCAATGCTCCTTGCTAAAACCATGAAAGCTCCGACAAAGCTGGTGGGTGTTTCGGTAGGTGGGCGGGGCCTACACCTTGCGCTCACTCTCAGTACACTGTAACGTCACAAAGAGCCGGTGTCAGAAAAAAAGTGTCTGAAACCGAGCGATCAGAACCATCCCTCACATCTTTCACGGCTCACTTCCAAATGTGCAAATCTCATGATCTGAAACTTTGGCATCATTTAACATGATAATATAACATTCTAACAACATTTGTAGGTCAGAAAAGCGTAATAGGTCTCCTATTACGAAAACTTCACCCGCAAGATCATGCTGGAGGACCATGAGATCTTACTGGTGCTGGTCTACCGGCGTAGACCAAGGTGTACATTAAGCTGGTCCAGCATGGAAACGATGCTGGTCTCGGCCAATGGTAGTCGGCTGTGTTGTTTACGTTTTCATTGTCTGCAGTAGCGTGTTTTATGTCTCGTATGTCCCATCATTCTTGCATTCATTGCAGTGCCATGTCGGACACTATGATAATGGATGCAATTGCCTCCCAACTGGTCCTCCCCAACCGTCTCACCATACCCCTGGTGGCCGACCTGCCGGTTGCGCAGCTCCGCTCCCCTCTCCCAAGGGTAACTGTCTATGTCGTAAATGGCCTGGGAACTGCGGAATACAGATTGACAGCAGATGCATCACCTGACCTGTCGGACATCAGACTTGAACTCATGTCTCTCTGTGTGCGTCTATGCATACACTGTAGGGAGTCGTGCGGATCCACCTGCTGGAAGCGGAGGATTTGACCGCCAAGGACACCGTCATCAAAGGTCTGATTGATGGCAAGTCTGACCCGTACGCTGTGCTTCGCGTGGGAACGCAGATCTTCACCTCGCATCACGTGGACAGCAATCTGAACCCACAGTGGAGGGAGATGTATGAGGTCAGTGTGGATGGGAGCACCAGTGGTTTTATATCCGGTATGTTGTTTTCTTGGCAACTTACTGTAATGCGGGATAAGGACAGGGAAAGACGGATTCCGCTGTTCAGTTGTTTGTGATAGCGTGGATTTTAGTGTTTCGCTAACTATGTGGGTGCTATTGATTGATTGTATTGATTATACTTTAAAACACGTACGTTTACACTGTGGCTGTATGGCGGTCGAGTGGTTAGCATGCAGGCCTCACACGGCCATCTCTGTGTGGAGTTTGCATGCGTGGGACTCCGATTTCCTCCCACATTCCAAAAACATGTTAGCTTCATTGGCGACTCCAAATTGAATGTGGGTGTGAATGGTTGTTTGTCTATATGTGCCCTGTGATTGGCTGGCCAGTGTGTACCCCGCCTCTCGCCTCAAGACAGCTGGGATAGGCTCCTGCACCCCCTGCGACCCTCATGTTGTAGTGTAAAATACTATGGACTGTATATTCATTCATTCATTTTCTACCGCTTTTTCCTCACGAGGGTCGTGGGGGGTGCTGGAGCCTATCCCAGCTGTCTTCGGGCGTAAGGCGGGGTACACCCTGGACTGGTGGCCAGCCAATCACAGGGCACATATAGACAAACAACCATTCACACTCACATTCATACCTATGGACAATTTGAAGTCGCCAATTAACCTAGCATGTTTTTGGAATGTGGGAGGAAACCGGAGTACCCGGAGAAAACCCACGCATGCACGGGGAGAACATGCAAACTCCACACAGAGATGGCCGAGGGTGGGAATTGAACCCTGGTCTCCTAGCTGTGAGGTCTGTGCGCTAACCACTGGACCGCCGTGCCGCCGGACTGTATATTAAATGACAAAAAACAATAACATAGAATTATGTAGAGTCGTGCTGCAACTCACAATTATTTTAATTAATTTAATTAATTTTTAATTTAATAATAATTTTTGGATGAATCAATATGAATGGTTGTCCTTCTACAGCTGGGATAGGTTCCATTTTATCCACGATCCTAATGATGACAAGCGGTATGTTTAGTAAAGCTATTTTATCAGCACAGCTCCGTTCGTTAGAAGTGGCTGGGGCACCGATCAATGTGCCCCACATTACAGTGCACGGTGTTACCATGAGAATCACGCTGAGTGGGTTTATTCTGTGTCACTTAGTGGGTGAGGCAGCCAGTCTTTGCTCAGCGATAAAGACTTGTGTGAGGATGTCATTCTGAGGAAGCAGGAAGCTGCGACTTAACTTGTGTGATAAGCAAACGTTGCGGAAACCACGCATTTGAAAGTCAAACCAAAACTCCCAGTAGCATCTTAAATATTCAACCTCTGGAGCACAACAGCGAAAGGTTTTCTTTCCATCGTGATCATGTTGTCGTATTGTGTTGTGTGTGTGTGGCTGGATCTGCAGTACAGTTGTGTATTTTCTGTCTGTTGTCCATTTATGTGTATGTCAGGTGATTGTCCATGAAGTACCTGGTCAGGAGTTGGAAGTGGAAGTCTTTGACAAAGACCCAGACCAGGATGACTTCCTGGGCAGGTAGCTTACTCGTTCTCATTTTGTGTAATTTGTGTACCTCACACATCGTGCCACCATGTTGGATCATAAGTATGGATGCCGATGTACATTTACTGAGTCTGGGCCGTCTCTCTTTCAGGCTGAAGGTGGATCTTGCTATTGTCAAACAGGCCAGAGTGGTTGATGATGTAAGTACATTATTTGTGCCGAATCCACTGTTGCTTCCTGAAGTGCTGGCTGTGCAATTTCCACCTTTTAAAAACAATCTGACTTTTGTAATCCTTGTAAGCATGTGACGACGGGGGTCACATTGAAATCCTTGTGACATGTTTTCATCTCTACAGCTCCAGTCACGAGCCACCAGCTTTGGGATTCAAACCTATGCTAAAAAAGGGAAAATGTGTTTTTGTTTGCAGTGGTTCAATCTAAAGGACGTCCCATCTGGTAGCGTCCACCTCCGACTGGAGTGGCTTTCTCTGCTGTCCTCCGCTGACAGGCTGACTGAGGCGAGTCAACACAAGATGCAATTCATACCTTAATACATTTATTTATTTATTTTTTTGTATAGCGCTTTTCAAGATACTCAAAGACACTTTACAAAAGAATGAAGTTGAATAGAGCAAGTAAACAGAAAAAAAGACACACCAAAATACAACATTCATTGGTTAGTACACAGTTAAAAATGCGGGGCGGGGCACAGCAGTCAGATATAGAAGGTTAGACATTAAAAACAGATTTAAAGGGTTGGGTTTTGAGTTGTTTTTTGAAGGTGGGAAGGTCAGGGCAAGCACGGAGTGAGTGGGGCAAAGAGTTCCAGAGAGTGGGGGCAGCGATGGAGAAGGCTCTGTCTCCCCAGGTTCGGAGCTTGGTCTTACAGGGGAGTGCCAGGAGGTTTGAGTCTGAGGAGCGAAGGGGACGCGGGGGATTATGTGGATGGAGGAGGTCTGTGAGATATGGGGGGGTCAGATCGTGGAGGGCTTTGTAGGTGATGAGAAGAATTTTGAAGTGAATGCGTTGGGGGACGGGAAGCCAGTGGAGGTTTTGGAGGACAGGGGTAATGTGTTCACGGGAGCGGGTGGAGGTGAGGAGGCGGGCAGCGGAGTTCTGAATATATTGTAGTTTGTTGAGGGTTTTGGATGGTGTACCGTAGAGAATGCTGTTGCAGTAGTCGATTCTGGAGGTGATGAATGCATGGATTAGGATGCATGGACCTTATTATTATACACACTGATTAGCATTCTATCAAGCTACAAAGTACAAATACTACACATAAATACAAATAGAAAATACTAACCATGTCTGTTCACCCCTTCTCTTGTCCTCCAGGTCATCCAGAGAAACCAGAACTTGACCACCAAGACCGCCGAGCCTCCATCTGCCGCCATTTTGGCCATCTACCTTGATCAGGCTCAAGAGTTACCCGTAAGCAGAATATATTTACCCCTATATATTTATATTTGGATGCCCAAGCTGACTTTGATACCTAATTATTATCATCAATTTCATGAACCCGTGTATTTTTTTATGATGTTTTAGATGAGAAAAGGCAATAAGGACCCAAGCCCGATGGTGCAAATTTCCATTCAGGATACCACTAGAGAGAGCAAGGTAATAGTAATTATTATTCATACATCAGCAAAATTGTGAGCTTAATGCCTTGATTTGTTTCCTGTGCAGACCAGCTATGGTACCAACAACCCATTGTGGGAGGATGCCTTTACCTTCTTCATTCAAGATCCTCGCAAACAAGACATTGACATTCAAGTAAATTGATTTGATTGTTAAATATGTTTTGGTTTTTAGCACAACAAATTCATTCTCTCCTGTTTCTACCACGTGTGTCCATCAGGTGAAGGATGATGACCGATCTCTCTCGCTGGGCAGCCTGACCATCCCTCTCGCCCGCCTTGTGGGGACCCCTGATCTCACCATGGACCAGTGGTTCCAGTTGGAGAATTCTGGTTCCGCTAGTCGCATCTACATCAAAATTGTCCTACGGGTTTGTATTTCTAGAGTGGGGGGCATGTTGGCCACACAGTCAGATCGGGAAGCGGGGTACACCCTGGAATGGTCACCAGAGAACCATTTTTTTTGGGAATGTGGGAGGAAACCAGAGTACCTGGAGAAAACCCACACACACAGAGGGAGAGTCTTCCAGATCTCCTGACTGTGTGGGCAACGTGCTAACCACTCATGCACTGTGTGGGGACCTTTTGGGACCTCGGAATTGACTTAACCTTAACACTCATTAGAAATCCATTTTAAAATGTGAAATTAATTCATGTGATCCAGGATTTCAGTCCTGGGTGATCGGCAGCACCCGGTTCATTTGCTGAACCTAAAAGTAAAGTTACTAAAAGTAAAGTACAGTTGTTTGGACCAATATAACCCATGACCCATGGCATGAATGATTAAAAAATGATTATTTACAAATGGAGTCCACAAGAGGAAGTGGCAAAATGGGGCAAAAACAGGAACCAAAAACCGAGCTAAAAATAGTACAACAACACAGAGAAGAAAAACACTGCAGCAAACGGCTGGCTGGAAATACAGGGTGCAAAGTACAACAGAAAACACCGTGGACAGGAAATAAGAACTACTTAGAAGATACAAGATGAACCAGACATGGTGGAGGTGTAGTTAAAGGAAGGCATGAGTACAATCTGGCAACTAGGTACACATGCTGCCTTGCTCAAGAAGGCCAGGAACGACATTGGCAGACATTAGATATTAGTATAATGTTTGGAAAAGAGTGATAATGAAATATTACAAATGTTTTTTCTCTAGGTTTTATGGCTAAGTGACGATGCCACACCCACCACACCCTCTCCTCGACCGTTAGCCCCAGGGTCGGGCCCAGGACACGGGGGCATCACAGCAGAGCACAACCCGATGGGTCTCGGTGGGGTACCTCCACCGTCGCGGCCGCAGCACACCACGCCTGACCCTGAGTTTGCATCTGAGGTAAAAAACGAAAAATACAAACACTTGCCGTTTCGGACAAAATGCAATTCCCGGTTTGTTGACAGGGGGTGCTGCGAATCCATCTGTTGGAGGCCCAAAACCTTATCGCCAAGGATAACTTCATGGGGGGCATGGTCAAAGGGAAGAGTGACCCTTATGTGAAGATCCGTGTGGCCGGCATCACGTTCCGCAGCCACACCATCAAAGAAAACCTCAATCCAGTCTGGAATGAACTCTATGAGGTTTATCTCTTTTCTGATGCAAACATGGCGTTGCCATCATCAGATGTTCTACTAAAGTTTTGTGATTTTTAGGTGATTTTGACTCAACTTCCTGGTCAGGAGATCCAGTTTGAATTGTTTGACAAGGACATTGATCAGGACGACTTCCTGGGAAGGTACGTTCCCGCTCCCTCCCAGATAAAAGCTTGGAATAACTCAATCTGGTTTTGGCAGGTTCAAGCTGAGTTTACGCGACATCATCAGTGCACAATTCATCGACACGGTAGGTGGAATCTCCAAGGTTTCTTCATCTATTTGAACCATTTTTGTATGGATGGTGACTGCTGATACCATGCTCGTCTTCCAGTGGTATACTTTGAACGATGTCAAGTCAGGCCGAGTTCACCTGTTGCTAGAATGGCTGCCCAGGGTCTCCAGCCTACCGAGGATGGAGCAGGTTTGTGGTCCCGTCATTTTGGGATATACACACACTTTTTAAGGCCACCTTTTCTTCACATTTCCTGACTGTTCATGAGTTCTTTGGTGCTGTAGACTGACATCTTCAAGACGTATGATCTCCTCATCTTGTTGCTTTCCCTGCAGATCCTGCAGTACCAGTCCCAGCAGTCATTCCAGAACAAAGTTCTTCCCTCGGCCGCTGTGCTGTTTGTGTATGTGGAGCGTGCTCACGGCCTACCGGTAACATCTCATCTCTTACAACACATATTTTGTCTTTTACCAAAGAGATTCGGTATTTGCTATTTGCGAGCAGGTACATCATAAACCTTTCCTAGACTTCTTCTTCTTCTTCTTCTTTCTCCTTGGGCTTTTCCCTTCAGGGGTCGCCACAGCAAGTCAATCTCCTCCATCCTTCTTCATCTGTCTCTCACACACCAACTACCCTCATGTCCATAAAACTCCTCTTTGGTCTTCCTCTACGCCTCCTACCTGGCAGCAACCTTCTACCAATATATTCACTATCTCTCCTCTGGACATGTCTCAACCATCTCAGTCTGGCGCATAACTGACTTTATCTCCAAGGCCTCTCACATCTAATGTCTCCTTCGTGATCCTATCCATCCTGGTCACCTCAGCATCCTCATCTGTGCTACCTCCACTTCTGTCTTTTCTGTCTTCTCCATCAAGCTTTCCCAGACAAGGAACTATATTTTGATGTTTTAAATCACAATGAGCTAATTGAATGAATTTGTGTATTCATGAAAAACCCCAAAAGTCAAATAAAAGTCTTCATGTACTCAAATAACTGTTGAGTTGACATTTTTAGAATAACCTATAAAAGGTTACCATAACATTTCTTCTGGATTCCAGCTGAAGAAAAGTGGAAAGGAACCCAAAGTTGGAGCAGAGGTCATCCTAAAAAACGTCTCGCACAAAACTAAGGTAAGACGATGACTCGTCTAGTAGACAGCACTACAAGATCCCGATGTCCTGACGTCCTTCAACTTCTCCTTCCTCAGGTCTGTGAGCGCTCCACATCCCCACGATGGGACGAAGCGTTCCATTTCCTGGTTCGAGATCCCAGAGATGAAATCCTCACCGTCAAGGTGAGAGTCGGCGTGACATGGCATCATTCAGCTGAAGCGGAACTAAGACGGCGTGTCTTCCATTAGCTGTCCCACAGCTGGGGCCCGGCTCTTGGGTCCTTGGCGCTCCCTCTCAGGGAGGTCATGGCTGAGCCGAGCTTGGTGCTGGACCGCTGGCTCGCCCTGGATGGAGCTCTGCCAGAGAGCCAGATGCTGCTGAGGGTGACGCTCAAGGTGCTGTCGATGCTGCCGCCATATTTAGTCTCAGGATTATAGCGTTATTATTTCTGCTGTATCATTTAACACTGGGAGAGAAGGGCGTGTGTCAGCACCTTTTCTTTACAGCATTACAATTGATGACAGAGCACTGTTTTTATATTTTAGATCCTGTCACTAATGATAATTATTTGACTATATGTCTGTTTACGTTAATGATTGCCCCTGAAATCGTGCATTATCGTGCAAACGTGACCGTGCAGGAATACACGATGGCGCCGCCCTTTCACACAGCAAAAGTTCTTCACGTTTCAAGTGGCGCTGTCTGTATTGTATGTTTTGTATTTGCATTTGCATTAGCATTAGCATTAGCATTTTCATTTGCATTTGTATTGTATTGTATTTGTTTTGTCCATTTGTCTGGCAGATCTTGGACACTCAGTTAGCAGTGTGCCGCAGGGCCCCAGGGGATGATGGAAGTGGAGACCCAGTCATTCCCAGATGGGATCCCTCCCATTTGGACCTGAGGCACCGATCCGGATTCACCATGTGAGTCATCAGTTAGCAACTGTTGTAGCATCTATTTGATAATCGGCGACAGTCAGTTGTCTGCCACTGCTAGGATATTCATTAAATACATTATATATTTAATTCCTGGTTGTTCTTCAGGGGAACCGATACATCAAGTGCAGCAGGCCAGGTGAAGCTCACCATCGGCTACTCCACAGAGGAGAGCAGGCTCTTCATCACCGTCCACGCATGCAGGTCTCCCTCGTGATGTCATTCGTACTACGTCGCTCGATTCTCAGCCAGTCAGTCGGTAAACATAACATGCACGTACCTGCAGAGGCCTGACGGCGTGCTCCAAGGACGGGGCCGACCCTTACGTGACCTTCATCCTGCTGCCCGACAAGAAGGCCACCACCAAGAGGAGAACCGCCACCAAGAAACGGGACTTAAACCCAGAATTCAACGAGAGGTGAGGCGAATGTGGCGTCAAGCTCTTGAAATTGTCTGAGCGTCTTTTTCCTCTTCTTCTCTGCAGGTTCGACTTTGACTTCTCTCAGGAGGAGTCCACGCAGAGGAGGCTGGATCTGTCTGTGAAGAACAGCGTCTCCTTCATGAGCAGAGAGAGGGAGCTCATCGGCAAAGTAAGTATGATTATGTAACACATTGCATTGACACTCTGGTCACAACATTGGGTACACCTGTACATCGGAATTAATGAATTCCCGCTTCCTTCTCGTGACCTCGTACTTCCTGTCCGCCCAACAGTCTGCTCCCCTTGGGAACACATTTATAGCAAAATGGTCCATGTGATTGGTGGATTGGTATCGGCCGATCTCACTCACTAATTATGTTAAGAACTCTATTTAGAAGGTCCTAAAGAGGTTTTATCCGCTCTAAGTACGGAAATATGAAGTATTTATAAAGACAGGGATTACTGTAAATATCATCCTGTCCTGCCATTCTGTTAGTGAAATACGGTAAAAATTAGTATATATATTTCAGACATAGTTCCAAATAGTGATTCATTGAAAACTGATTAATCAGATTAAAAATGGTAATTATTCTTAATTATGGTAACAGTTTACAGTTAGGCTCCAGCACACCCGTGACCTTCGTGAGGATAAGCGGTACAGAAAATGGATGAAAACTGATTAATCAGATTAAAAGTGGTAATTATAACAGTTTACAGTTTGTTTAGATGACGACTCGAGATGTCAAAATTGGAATTTACCAGCTTCTGCACTAGCTAGAGCCACATTAATTGTGCCTTGGTACATACATACAATGCAAAGATGCCATGTAGGATACATTATAGTTGTCTACCGACCATGCATTTTGAGTTATATTTGAAAGAGGTACACACAAGTGCTGATAATTCCCCCTTTTGTTGGTAGTTGCAGCTGGACTTGGACCAAATTGACCTGAAGATTGGCGCCACACAGTGGTAAAGATGCAAAGTGCAGCCAGCCCCAAGGTTTGTACAAACAAGACCATCCAGTCCTCATCTTTCCCGTCTTCTCTCTGCAGGTATGATTTGATACCAGAGTCGGCGTAGGCCAATAGACACTCGTTGTGCGTACTATTCAACATGCGGTGTTGCTTCTGTGATTTGTGTGTTTGCATATTCGGCTTTCACAAAAGGATAACGCATCTGCTCCACAAAACAGCGGCCCATCAGTATTCATTAGAGCAGGGGTCGGGAACCTTTTTGGCTATGAGAGCCATGAAGACCAGATATTTTAAAATGTGTATCTGTGAGAGCCATATACATTTTTTTAAACATTGAATGCAATAAAATGTGTGCATTTTTATGTAAGACCAACAGTTTTAGATATAATGGGCTCTAATTACGTAGACCAGGCACACTACCCCACGCCAATGGGGTGTGGCCAGCACACTTTCGTGAGCAGCGCAGTGTCCAATAATAAATCAAATACTTGCTGCCATTAATGCAACTTCTGCTGCTGCATGGTTTTGCACCGTACTCAGTATATTTCATTCTTTCGGCCATCTTCATCAGAAGGCTTGGTTCTGCAGCTTTAGCTAGGTGACTATTTGACTAAAGAAGGAAAGTTTATATTTACATGTTGACATCTCAATGACCGAGGTAGACTACCGCATTACCCAGTAATAATCAAGTTTTGGTGTTTGACCTGGAAAATATTATCAAGAAAGATGGATATGGTCCGCCATATTGCAGTAGAAAATAGATGGACGAATTAAAATGCATAAGAAAGTTTTGATTTTTAATATTATTTTTAACAGTGATTTCTGTGATGTTTACTTTAAAATGTTAGCAAACATACCTTTTTATTGTGGTAAGAAATGCTTGAGAGCCAGATACAGTCATCAAAAGAGCCCTACCTGGCTCCCGAGCCATAGGTTCCCTACCTCTGCATTAGAGGAAGCTAGCCCGTCATCCATCAAGTGTTCAAATGTGCTGCATGCGTAGACGCATCCTTCGGTAGAATATTGTGGCTGAATAGATATTTAATAATGCGACTATGTTGCACAAAATACAACATTTGTATATGTTATATACAGTTGTGAGAAATGATAATATAAAAGGTCCTACGAGGATTGTATTGTATCCTCAGCAGGGCTCGTGCTGTGGTTGATATCCAAAGGTACTGTATGACCAGGTTGTACCGATTTCTACCTTCCGACACGACTGAAAGAGACCATAGCTTTGTTTTTTACAATCTTCAAACCAATTCCCAACATTGCTTTGTTTACGTGTGTTTATATGATTGACTTAAGTATTAAGACAACTTTGACCAGTGTTACACACTTACTTGCGTTCCGGATGATGTTTTATATGTTTTAAGCAGAGCTTTATGACTAAATGTTACTTTTATAACCAAGTGTTACAAAGTCAGACCTTCCTTTTCAATCCGAGCTATGAAACTGTCAGAGGTCCTAATCACTGTGCTTTTATGAAGACAAAACATTAGGGGGGGGGGGGGATTGTGGAACACACGCTTTGTTGCATATGTAGTGCTAATTGCAAGCTTTTATGCGTAGTTTTTCCATGCAAAGCAGCTAAAGTGGTGTACTTTGTGTTGCACGGCTGTCATTTTATCATCAGACACCCGACTGTGTATTTGAAACTAAATTGTGTTGAATGCTCAAGACAAAAAAAAATGCTGTTTTTGACTTAATATGCATCAGCTTTGAAAGTGTTGATTAAAGTTTGCACTCCCATGAACCAAATCACCCTGAGAAGCTTTTTTTGTACGGTAAGAGCCAAAAAAGCAACATTGACATATTTATAGTATTCTTATACGTGAACAT